>NC_141685.1:1053314947-1053597490 GCF_964263255.1 Lissotriton vulgaris | reverse complement strand
AGAGAGAGACAGAGAGAGAGAGAGAGAGAGAGAGAGATAGAGATAGAGACACAGAGAGAGCGAGAGAGAGAGAGAGAGAGACACAGAGAGAGAGAGACAGAGAGAGAGAGAGAGACACAGAGAGAGAGACAGAGAGAGGCAGAGAGCGAGAGAGAGGCAGAGAGCGAGAGAGAGGCAAAGAGCGAGAGAGAGGCAGAGAGCGAGAGAGAGGCAGAGAGACACAGAGAGAGAGACACAGAGAGAGAGAGACACAGAGAGAGAGAGAGACAGAGAGAGAGAGAGAGGCAGAGAGAGAGAGAGAGGCAGAGAGAGAGAGAGAGAGAGGCAGAGAGCGAGAGAGAGGCAGAGAGCGAGAGAGAGGCAAAGAGCGAGAGAGAGGCAAAGAGCGAGAGAGAGGCAGAGAGACACAGAGAGAGAGACACAGAGAGAGAGAGACACAGAGAGAGAGAGAGACAGAGAGAGAGAGAGAGGCAGAGAGAGAGAGAGAGGCAGAGAGAGAGAGAGAGGCAGAGAGAGAGAGGCAGAGAGAGAGAGGCAGAGAGAGAGAGAGGCAGAGAGAGAGGGAGAGAGAGACAGAGACAGAGACAGAGACAGACAGGGGCAGACAGGGGCAGACCGATAGACAGACAGACAGGAGCAGACAGAGATAGAGACAGACAGACAGGGGCAGACAGAGATAAAGACAGACAGAGACAAGGGAAGACAGAGGCAGATAGAGACAGAGGCAGATAGAGAGAGATAGAGATAGACTGAGTCAGACAGCGACAGAGAGGGAGACAGAGGGAGAGAGACAGGGACAGACAGACAGACAGATTGAGGCAGAGAGGCAGAAGGGAGACAGAGGGGAGGGGAAGAGGGAGACAGAGGGGAGGGGAAGAGGGGGACAGAGGGGAGGGGAAGAGGGAGACAGAGGGAAAGAGGGAGACAGAGGGAAGAAAACAAGTTACTTACCTGTAACTTCAGTTATCCAGTATTGGTATCTTTCATAAATTCACATGCCTGAATTATTCCCTGTCACCGAGGCGGGAGGCCCATGGTAAATACAAAAGTAGTGCCAAAGGTAAATAGTAGTAGGCCCCAAAGAAAAGGCCTGAGGCCTATATCTTAGTGGCCTATCTACCTCATTATGCTAAAAGGACCAAAAAATGGTCCCCACCAATCAGCACCCTCTAGAACACACTCAGCAGAGCCAGTTCTCCTCAGATTTTCGTAAGCAAAAGTGGGAAATAAGTATCCCAAAATATAGAGAACCGACTCTCCGGGTAGGAGGGTGGGTGCATGTGAATCTATGAAAGATACCAATACTGGGTAACTGAAGTTACAGGTAAGTAACTTGTTTTCTTATCCAGTATTGGGTATCTTTCATAGATTCACATGCCTGAATCAGAGTAGCAAGCAGTATACAAAGTATACAGTCGGTTGTGGATGGTGGGAGACTACTGCTGATAAACTCCCAATTGCATCCATAAATTGTTAACAAAAGGAATAAGAAAACCAACCTTCAAAATTGAAAAGCGTGACCCATACATAGGTAAATGTAACATGCATATTAATCTCACTTTATGGATATGCAAGCTATAATGCACTTATTATATACATAAAAAAAAAAAATTGCGGAAATACCATATGAAGTAGCTAAAAAACCAAAAAGGCACCTAAAACTGATCTAAAAGGAAAGATTGTCAGGATCTGACGGATGTGCCTGCCTGACAGGAAAAGAACTACGACTCCCAGAATGCCTGGGGTAGTGGGACGGACCACGGAAGGCATAAAGAACCATGGGAGCCAGCAACCTGTGCACATGATTCGTCATTTGTGAGGCAGTTGTTGCGGATGCCCTGTCCCCGTGGATCTCTTGCGGAGTTGCGGAGTTCCTGTTCCTTGTTTCCTCGGCGCTTGCTCCGTGGCTGCGGAGTAAGGATTGATGGTTGGTTCGGCGGTGCCATTGTATTTCTCGGCAGTCACCGGCTTGTGCTGCTATCACTGTGTGTTTGGTGTGAGGCGCGAGAGACGCAGGATTGCCCCCTCCGCGTCTTCACAAGTTCTTGTACTCTGGCTTTCGTGGGTTGCGTGGGAGACACTGGATTGCCCCCTCCGCACCCCCACGTTGAAAATCGTATCTGCATTGGCAGTTACCGGCTGGTACGGTCATCCTTGTTTGGCGTGAGGCGGGAGAGACGCAGGATTGCCCCCTCCGCGTCCTCACATGTTTGTGCTCCATTAGGTGGGTTGCTGGAGACGCCGGATTGCCCCTCCGTGCCCCCACAGTGAAGCCCATATTGTAATCGGCAGTTACCGGCTGGTGCTGCCATTCTTGTGTGTTGCGTAAGGCGCGAGAGACACAGGATTGCACCCTCTGCGTTCTCATGGACAACGCCCATATATAATGCACTCGGCTGAGTGTATACTCTTGGCAATAGGGTTTCTTCTCATTCAAGAGTCCAGAGACGCTGGATTTGGCCCCTCTTGGAACTCTTATGATATCTTGGTTTATTGATACATTTGCCTTAAAGCATATTAGGTTCTTGATTTCTGGACCAGCCGGTTGGCTATTTTTTCCTTTCTAATTTCGGAATACATTCACTGGCGAACGCGTTGGTGAATCCCCAAGGGGAAGGAGTCTTGTTTTGTTTATTAATAACTAAAAGAGTCTTATCTGTTTCCGTCTTCCTCGTGGTCATCGACCCGTATCTCCAGAGACTAGAGAAAGAACCAGAGACGGGAAGGGGTCCCCTCCTGAGTTTCATCAGGTACGGTTCTGAATCAATATACTGTATTAGGAGTCAGAGAAGGAAAGGGGGTGTTCTAATACGTGTCCTTTTTTCATTACAGGACCTTGTTCCCTGGGGCTCCTACCCCTACCTTTTCCCTCGCCTGACTGCCTTTGTGCTCTGTATATGTATGGTACATCAGAGTGCAGGGACGTCTGGAGGTGGACCACAGAGCATCAATCCGACCCCGAGGAGCAGCAGCCGTGACAAAGATGGCGTAGGACAGCCTGTCCAACCGCTGCATCCTCCTGATGTGTAGACTTAAGGCAGTAATGTCTTGTGAAAGTGTGGACATTCTTCCATGTCGCAGCATAACAGATATTTTCTAGAGACACTCCAGCAAACAACGCTGTAGACGCTGCCATAGTTCTTGTGGAGTGGGCCTTGACTCTCCTTAGCAATGGCCTGTTAGTCTGGTCATGGTAGAAATGGATTGTAGATGCGATCCATCTGGCAATTGTGGCTTTTGTGACTGCATTTCCCAGAGTAGCCTGTCGGTAAGCCACAAACTGGTCAGATTTTCTAAGGCTCTTTGTTCTTTGTAGGTAGAACTTTAAACATCTTTTAATATCCAGAGAATGTAATGTTCTTTCCGGTGGTGTAGACAGGTTTGGGAAGAAAGTCCGTAATCTCACTGGTTCATTGAGGTGAAACTGTGACAGCACCTTGGATATAAATATAGGATTAGTCCAGAGGGTCACATAATTCTTAGTGAAATGTAGAAATGGTTCCTTTATCGTGAAGGCTTGAATTTCACTCACTCTTCTAGCCGATGTTAGGGCTAGAAGTAAGGCAACTTTCCACGTGAGATATTTGAGCTCTGCCTTGTGGATCGGCTCGAATGGGTGTTTCATTAGTTGTGTTAAGACAGTATTCGGTTCCCACTCCGGCAGAGGAGGCCTTACCAGAGAAAACGCCCGAAAGGGACCCTTCATGAATTGTTTGATCAATGAAGAGGATCATAAAGAAGGAAGTTGAGCGCCCTTTCTGAATCTGTAAAGTGCTGCTAAATGGACTTTGATGAAAAAGTGAGTCCAGACCTCGCCAGATGTAACAAATAAGGGAGAATTTGTTCCGCAGGAGCTTCAACCGGATGGACCTTGTTAGCCTTACACCAACAGCAAAACTGCTTCCATTTTAGACGACAAGTCTTAATTTTGCTCTGCGCTCGTGATTTAGTCAAGATGTCATGACAGTCCTGAGGGATGTCAAGGTCCTTGAATTCTAAGAAATCAGGAGCCATGTGTGTAAATGTAGGGACTGAGAGTCCGGGTGAACCACCTGACCTTTGTTCTTGGACAACTTTGTGGGTGTTGGAAGAAGACTGATCGGCTGGTTTTGGGATAGCAACAGAAGTTCCTGGAACCAGTACTGGCGTGGCCACCAAGTTGCAATTAGGATGAGATTGCAGCTCTCAAGCTTCATCTTGCGTAACACCCTCGGGATCAGAGGTATTAAGGGAAAAGCGTAAGCACAAGTCCCTGACCATCGTATGGACAGGGCATTCCCCCTTGATCCTTGTGGAGTATATCTGCTGGCGTAATATCGGCATTTCTTGTGTTTGGTTGTGAACAAATCCAATCCTGCCTTGTCCCAAATTTAGAACAGACAGACAGACATGGACAGACAGACAGACAGATCGAGGTAGAGAGGCAAAAAGAGGCAGAAGGGAGACAGAGGGGAGGGGAAGAGGGAGACAGAGGGGAGGGGAAGAGGGAGACAGAGGGGAGGGGAAGAGGGAGACCGAGGGGAGGGGAAGAGGGAGACCGAGGGGAGGGGAAGAGGGAGACCGAGGTGAGGGGAAGAGGGAGACAGAGGGGAGGGGAAGAGGGAGACAGGGGGAGGGGAAGAGGGAGACAGAGGGGAGGGGAAGAGGGAGACAGGGGGAGGGGAAGAGGGAGACAGAGGGGAGGGGAAGAGGGAGACAGAGGGGAAGAGGGAGACGGAGACTTGATTGTGCTCTAGCTCTCATTCGTGGCAGTCCGATAGGGATCTGCTGAGCGTGTCCGCCAGGGTATTGTGGAGGCCGCAGACATGTTCTGCTTTGAGTGTCTCTTGACAAAGTTACCGATCTTGTCCCTCCTTACTTGTGCACGTAAAACATGCTGGTGGTATTGTCGGTCTGAACCAGTACTTATGAACCTGCTATCCTTGGAAGGAAAGCTTGCAGGGATAGAAAAATTGCCCGTAATTCCAGGCTGTTGATATGTGGTTTCCTGCACTCTTGAGACCACTTGCCTTGTATCTGTAAATCTTGGAGTTTACCTCACCATCCTTCCATGGAGACATCTGTTGTGAGGACAAAATCTGGAATATCTGGTATGAAAGTGAGTCCTTCCTCTAAATTGGCTCTCTGTGACCACCAATGTAAAGCGTTTACCATGCTCTGTGTGACTGAGGATGTCGTCGAAGGAACCCATGGCTTGCAACCACTGAAGGTGCAGTTCTTCCTGTAGAGGTCTCATTTTGAGTCGTGCCAAAGGGATGACATTTATGGCTGAAGAGCACATCCCCAGGAGCGAAGCGAACATGCAGACAGAAACTGACTTCTCCAAATCAAAGTCACCAGCTTTTGAAACAGAACATGCCGTTTGGGAGATAAGAATGCCTTGCACTGGACTATGTCCAATAAGGCTCCCAGAAATGGAAGGACCTGCATCGGACGCAACTGAGATTTGCTCTTGTTTACAGTAATTCCCAGAGAGTTGAAAAGATGCAGAGACGTTGAAATGGCAATCTTGACTGCTCGTTCAGAAGGACCTTTGATTAACCAATCGTCTAAATACGGGAATACTTGGATTCCCTGGGATCTTAATGCTGCTGCTACAGGAGCTAGACACTTTGGACTAAAATCGGCTCCAAGGATCTTCACAAACAGAAGCACCTTGAACTGATAATGGGCTCTAGCCATAGTGACGCGAAGGTATTTGCGATGTTTGGGATGTATTGGGATGTGGAAGTAAGCATCTTCCATGTCCAGAGAATCCATAAAATCTCCCTCGTTTAGGCAACCTAGAATCTCTGAAAGTGTTATCATGCAAATGAGAACCGGTCGCCATTCCCCTGATTTATTTTTGATCAGGAAGAAACAAGAATAGAAATACGTCCGTTTCTGATGTGGGGAACCTGCTCTATTGCATTCTTGAGGAGCATCGTTAAAGCTTCTATGAATAATAAGTGAAGACGAGGGGGAGAGGGTCCCTTGGGCGGAGTGGTAGGTGGCTAGGTGACAAATTCTAGGGTTTGTCAGTTGTTCACCAGGTCTAGAACCCATTGATCAGAGGTAATTTCTTGCCACTTGTTCGCAAATGCTAAAATCTTCATGCCCACGGGAATGGAAATAGGTGTGATTGGCGCCCTGCGAAGATCATTGTTTTCTGTTGGTCTCGCCCTTGATTATGCGATCGCTTTCGACCGCCCTGGTGAGAGAAACAAAAGGTGTTGGATTGCCGGTATGAAGATTGGTAATTCCGTCTAAATTGGGGCTGGTACTGCCTGTTATGCTTGGTTTGATATCCTCTTCTAGAAGAAAAAACACACCCTCTTGTGCATCTGAAGGTTCCACGTTTATATTACAATGAACCAAAGGATCTTGCAATATCCGTATCTGTTTTTATTGCCTGGAGGATGTGTTTCCCGAACAACAATTCGCCATCATAGGCCATATCCAATTTCTTTGTCTGGACCTCAGGTCTGAAAGTGGTGGGTTTAAGCCAATCCTGGCGTCGGAGTACTGCCGCCCCAGCCAGTTGCGAAAATTGGTATGGACCATGTTTAGTGCGCAATCTATTGTCTCCGATGCAGCACGTTCCCCTTCCAGTAGGATCTTTCTTGCTTCCTGCCTTTTGTCTTCAGGAATGAGCTGAATCAGCCCAGCCATGTAGGACCACATTTGGCGGTCATAACGCCTCTTTATTGCAAGGGAGTTAGCTGCTCTGATGGATGCAGCTGCCATCGCGGAAATCTTCTTGCCGATCAGGTCAAGATGACACCCCTCCTTATCCGGTGGTGTAGTAATGGGTGTTGCCGGGTTCTTAGATCTTTGTTGGGCAGCCTGGGAGATGACCAAATCTGGCCAAGGGTGCTTAATGAGACAGGATGGACTATTGGCAGGAGCTCAGTGTTTTTCTATCCGTGTATGCACTGCTGGTTCAGATGCAGGGTTTTTCATGATTTTTACTCCTTCGTTCCATATATAATCAATTATCGTAATAGCCCACGTAATCTTTCTGGATTCCTCGTTAAAATCATGAAGGAAGAACTCTGTTTACTCAACAGTGACAGGTAGCTGAAACCTAGCAGCAGCTCGCTGCATCAGGTAGTGAAATCCTCATATATCCTCTGGAGGCGAATCAGATGGTAGAGGAGTCGGTGGTGAAGGCATAGGGATGATGTAAGAATCCCAGGGATCTACATGAGGGTTCCCTGGTAATTCACCCTCTTTCACTTCTTCACCAGAGGATGTGTCCTGATCCTGATGAGGGCTGAAGGGTGATGGTGTTGGAACCAGAGCATCAGGTGGAGGCAAGGGGTCCGAAACCGCCACAGGCTGAGTTGGAACTTGTGGAATAGCGTGCTGCGGGGGAAACTTTTGTCGGTAATCTGCTAGCATGGCTTGCAGGTCCTGTATAAGAGTTGGAGGCAAAGGCTCGTGTCACTCTGGCGAGATTGCCTATGATAAACTATATGATGAGGGACAACAATGTCCTCTTGATCGCATGCTCATGATAATCCTCCTCCTCTTCATCATCTTGGCATTTGATATGTAGCTCAGATGGATAATGAGCTATTCAAAATGGTCCTTCCTCCTCTTAGTCATCGTAATCATCATCCTCTTCCTGAAACATATGTGCAGGAAGATGGGAAGGAGTAAGAGGTGAAATATTGCTGTACTCAGGTCTTTGAAATGTCTTGAGTTGAACACCTAAAAGAAACAGGCGTTGAAGAAACAGGCGTTGAATGAGTCGGAGCCACTGTCAATGTCGTAGATGGAACAGGTAAGTCCCCAATCAATGGTATTGTCGTCGACGGACTTGTTGTCGATGGGCTCTTTGTCAATGTCGACAGGATTGTCGTCGATGGGCTCAACGTCGACGGGATTGGAGTCAACGGGCCAGTCGCCGATGGGACACTCGTTGACGGTGCAGTAGACCACTGCGTCTTCGATACAACTCTCGTTGACAGAGGAGGCTTTGTCAACGGTACGGTCATCGACGTGGACTTCGACGCTGACTTAGTCGACGAGGCCTTCGTCGACAGTCTTCATTGACAGGATAGTAATCCTCGTTGACAGAATAGAAAAGGTGATAGACGTCATTGAAATAGTCTATCGACGAAGAAGCAGACGTAGTGACAGAAATCGTCGATGAAGGAGGGAAAGCCAGAGACTTAGAAAGGCTTTTACTCACGTTTTTTTTTTTTTTTTCTTTTTTTTTAAAAACCTTTATTTACAAATGCACAGTACACAGCGTCTGCCTACAACCCCGCAGGGCCGGCCGCTATGACAAAAAACAGGCTGAGCGAAGAGTGCAATATGAGGCAGCACGTTGCTGGAGCAATCTCTCACATCAACATTATCGGCAAGAGCGTAACATCATACAAATAGGATAAGAAAGGTTTAATTTTATGTTTTTGTCGAAGTGAACACTAACAAACAAACACATGGTATAATAGTGGCATGGGTTGCTGGAGGTGGGGGGGGGGAATGAATGTAAATAAACGACGATGGCGAGGGGGGGGTGGCGCGCGCAAGAGAAGCATGTGGTGAGAATAGGAAAGGAACGTAAATCACGGAGAGGAGGGAAGAGGGACCTCGTAGTCAAGTGGGGGAGAACAGATATCCCCACGATAAGCATTCCAGGGAGCCCAAACTCTGGACCACTTCCCCGGACGCCCCCGGGCCTCATATACCGTCTTCTCTCGGAACATGGACCAGTCCATGTTCTCCTTCCAGGCACTTAACACTGGCGGTCTAGGGGAGCCCCAAAGCTGCGCTATATCCCTCTTCGCGATCATATTGCCAAGGGTGACCCAAAGTGTCTGGGCAGCAGTGCAGTCAGACGGTTCCCATACATTCAAGAGACAACGACGCGCCTCAGGAATCAATGGGACCCCCGTGACACGGCTCATCACATCATGCACCCTAGACCAGTACGCTACAATCACCGGACATTCCCAGAGAACGTGAAGAAAGGTACCATCCATCCCACACCCACGCTTGCATCGACCATCCGAAGCCAAACCCATTCGCACCAGACGCATTCCAGTAAGATACACGCGATGAAGGATTTTCAATTGGACAAAGCGAAGTCGTGCAGGAATAGCCACCTCCTTAGGGGAGGACACGGCGGACTGCCAGTCCTCGTCGTCCAATTCAAGTCCGTCGGCCGTCCAAGCAGCCCGGAGCTTCTCGAGCTGGTCAGTTCTATTATTAATGAGCTTCTTGTAGATTAAGGAGATGGTACTGTCTGGGACGTGGCCATCTAGAACCCGATCCTCCAAAGGGGAGGACTGCGGAACGTCCGTACCGGGGGGGAAGACAGAAGACAAGGCATGCCTCACCTGCATGTACCGGAAGTGCTCCCTATCATCGAGCCGGTACTCTAGCTTCAGCGATTCAAAGGACTTAACCGCGCCACGTGTCCACAGGTCCCCCACAGTGCTAATCCCAATCATGTCCCATTTCTCAAATCCTTTCGTCTTCCACAGGTTGCCCAGACGTTCCGAATCATACAGTGGCGTCATACGTGTCAGTCTACCGCCCCAGCCCGTGGCCACCGTAGCGTCTCGCCATGCCCGCACCGCACATTTCGTTGGGCCCGTAAGAAGTCGGAAGGGGGCCTTAGAGTACAGCGCCCTATTAAAGTTGCCACCGGGCAACAGCAATTTGTCCAAAGCAAAGGCAGGAGCGGGCTCCGGAGCGTATGTCGCATGGTTGATGGCACTCAGGTGTGAGGCCCAGTAGTATCGTCTAATGTCCAGCAGCGCAATACCTCCGTCGTACCAGGAGAGCGTTAGCTTGGACAAGGCAATGCGGGCACGGCCGTCCCAGATAAGTTGCCGCTGTAAACTCTCGACTTCATGGAAGTAACGAGCTGGAACAGGGTCGAAGAAATTTTGCAGGGCGTAGAGGAATCGAGGGAGCGACATCATTTTAAAGAGCGCCGCCCGGCCCAATGGAGATAAAGGCAGATCGCGCCAGCGCCGAACATCCTGCTTCAGTCTGCGGAGTGGGGCATACAAGTTCCGCTCATAGCGGACCGAAGAAATCATGGATACATGGATCCCAAGATACTTAAAACCGTCCGTCGCTACCAGGATAGGAAATCTGCGGGGGAGAGGCGGCAGAGTACCAGCTATGGCGTAGACACAGGACTTGGTCCAGTTAATAACAAGTCCCGAGTTTTTACCGAAGGACGTGAGGACGTCAAAGAGAACATTGAGCGACTTCTGTGGGGAAGTGAGATAGAGGAGGATGTCGTCCGCGTACAAGGAGACACGATCCTCAAGGTCAGGGGACCATCGGATCCCTTTGATCGAGGGTTCCCACCGGAGCCACGCGGCCAGAGGTTCGAGTGCCAAAGCGAACAAAAGCGGAGAAAGAGGACAGCCTTGACGGGTGCCACGGCCCAAGGGGAAGGGGTCCGAGCACCGACCATTCACCGCAACCTGGGCTAGCGGCTGCTCATAGAGAAGCTTGACCCAAGCGATAAAATTGGGGCCAAAGCCAAATTTAGCGAGGGCTGCCCATAGGTAGGGCCATTCAATAGTGTCAAATGCCATCGTGGCGTCAAGGGAAGCGACTACTGCTGGCTTGGCGAGAATAGAAGCTCTCGCGAGGACACTATGGAGCCTACGCAAATTAAGAGCAGTGTTTCTGTGGGGGATGAAGCCGGATTGATCCGGGTGGATCAGGTCACAAATCACAGCAAGCATCCGATTGGCCAGCACCTTAGCGAGGATTTTGGGTTCTACATTAAGGAGGGAGATGGGGCGGTACGAGGCACACCGATCACGAGGTTTGCCATCCTTATAAATGACCACTATAGTAGCGAGGCGCTGCTCAAGGGGGAGGCATCCAGCCTCAACCGCCTCGAGGAACATGCGACGCAGGTGGGCGGCCATCTTGTCGGGGCAAAGCTTGTAGAGTTCAATGGGGAGACCATTAGGACCCATTGCCTTACCCGAGCGAAGGGAGCGGATTGCAAGGGCAATCTCATCGACAGTAAAGGGGGCCTCTAGAGCAAGGCAGTCCGCATCAGACACAGTAGGCAGAGCAATGTCACGTAGGAGTAGCCTGGAGTCGGCCTCATCTCGGTCACTAACAGGCGTATAAACCGTACGGAAGTGGTCAACAAAGCACTCAACAATCTCACCCGGATCAGAGACAGTCACACCAGAATCACGAACAATGGAGGGAACAACACGACTCGCACGCTCAGTCTTATCCAACCACGCAAGGAGCTTGCTAGCTTTGTCACCCACATCATACAGTCGACCAAGTTGATTAGACCGCATCAATTTAGCAGCATCCGTGACACAGGCTTTATAGTCTGCTTGCTTCAATTCCAATTCATGCAACAGTGCAGGCGTGTCATTCCCACCCAACTCGCTTTCAAGCGCGGTGATTTCAGTTTCAAGAGCCACAACAGCCTCCCTCTTGACCCTACGCTCAGTGGCAATGAGTGACAGGGCGGAACCCCGAATAACCGTCTTAAAGGCCTCCCAGAGAACGGTGGGGGAAGTGACTGAGCCCATATTCTCAGAAAAATAGCAATCTATTGCCTTAATCAAGTCTGAGCGGAGCCGGGGGTTTCGAAAGTGCCAAGGAGGAATCGGGGGAACTCTGTTACCAGGAAGACCGCCCACAGAAATCGTAATTAGCAGGGGGGAGTGGTCCGAGATACCCCGGGGAAGATGTCGAATCTCACGAACAGTGGACAAAGTGGAGGCTAGCATAAGAAAATAGTCAATACGGGAGAGGCTGCCATGCGCACCAGAGTGAAAAGTGTATTGGTGGAGTGTGGGATGTAGTGAGCGCCAGACATCAACCAAACCAAAAGTGTCAGCCATTTCACTGAGCCACATCTGGGACTGCGGCAGTACTCTAGGGGGTAGCCTGTCGCAGTCGCCGGACATGACGGAATTGAAGTCCCCGCCCAGGATCAGCAAGCCGTCTGGCAGCCCAAGGAGAGTCCTGCCTAAATCAGCATAAGTGGTAGCCTGCAGTCCCGGGGGGATATAGACAACAACAAACACGACCTGCTTACCCTCCCACCTCCCCGAAACAGCAGCATACCGCCCACGTTCATCAAGGATAACATCATCGATAGCAAGAGCAAGGGAAGACCTTACCATAATACCCACACCCCGGGAACCCGAGGTGAAACCCGCATGTGCAACCAGTCGATAACCCCGACGGTCTAAGGCCTTGCAAGCATTGCCAATCAAGTGGGTCTCCTGAAGAAACACAACATCAGGGGCGTGGCGCCTCAAGAATTGCAGTACAATGCCCCGCTTAATCCTGTCACCCAAACCATTCACGTTCCAAGAAAGAATCCGCATTTCACCCCCCCCCATTGCGACGAAAACATTCCACACCCACCCCCCAGCAGAACCCACTATGAAAAGTCATTGCAAGATGTGAAGTACCATGTAACAAAGAACAAAACAAATTAAACAAAACAGAACCAAGTCCCCAAACACCAACCCCAAGACCCAAACCCGTTACAACACCCCCCACCCTGCACCCCTGCTGACTAAAGAGCCACCCCCAACTGCAGTGTGCCTGTCGCCCCATACTTCTACACAAAGAACCCCCCGAGGAGGAAGGGAGAAATCACCCGTTACCGCACCGCCACGGGCAGAGTCATTAAGGAATAAGTCAATGTACACAGAACGTTTCATAGTCTCGATCGGAACCTCTGGGGCATCTGTTACTCCTGGGCCGCTGCACCACCTTCCGCACCACCAGGGCCTCCGCTCCCAAAGTCATCTGCCGGCAACGAGTCCAGCCAGTCGGCTACACGTTCAGGTTGATCAAAGAAATAGGCACGCTCCCGATATTCGATCCGGAGCCGGGCCGGAAACAGCATGGCATATTTCAGTCCCCGGTCCCTTAGACGACGCTTCACTCCAAGGAAACCCGATCTTTGTCGCTGCACTTGAGGAGTGAAATCGGGATAGATGGAGACAGAGTTATTGTCATACTTCAGGGGACCATGTTTACGGGCGGCCTGGAGGATAGCATCCCTGTCCCGGTAGTGAAAAAGCCTGGCGATGATAGGCCTCGGCGGGTTCCCCGGCTTCACTCGACCTCCAGGAAAACGATAGGCGCGCTCCACGGCAAAGAACTTACTAAGTCCCGCCGGAGCCAATTGGGCGACTATGAGTTCCTCGACCAAGAGATCGGTCGCTACAGCACCATCACCTTCCGGCACTCCGACAAGGCGTATGTTGTTCCGCCTGGCCCTGTTATCATAGTCCTCCATCCGCTTAAGCAGTGAGTCGTGCGATGCACGCAGATTGCCAATTTCGGACTGCACCTCAGCCATGTCGGTCACCAGGCTCGATGTCTTGAGATCTAGTGCCTTCACCCGCTCATTTGTTTTGGCCAAGTCGGCCCGAATCAGAGTCACATCCACCGCCACCGTGTCTATTTTGGTCACCACGGCTTCAAATTGTTGACTCATGTCGGCCTTGAGTCCAGTAATGGCAGCCATTAGGTCTTGGAGCGACACTTCCGAAGTAGACGATGTGTCTGTTGGAAGTCCTTCAGCACCCATACATACGGTCCCGGGGGAGCCCCTCGGCTGGGTGTAGCGTTCGATCATGTTTGACTGGATCGATCCCCCCCGGGTTGCCGCCTTCCGGCGTTTTTCGGCCTCCACTTTCGTCGCCATCTCGCATTCAGTGTCGGTCAGATAGCCAGGGGAGGTGACGAGAAGGTAGAAAAGTCTCGAAACTCCGATGCGCCACTGAGACAGAGGTGTCGCAGCCTCCTTGCCAGTACAACGGAGGATAGTGCAGGCTGAGAGGGCCGCAGGCAAGGCAGAGTAGGAGGAGACAGGAACAAAGAAAAGGAAACCGAAAGTGAAAGCAATACACCTCCGGCGGGCCAGATGCCAGGCAGCCGTTGTTGTTCAATTACATGTCGGCCAAAGTGGGCAGCCGAGTCCCCGGTCGCGCCCGCGGGCAGGCCAGAAAGTTGCAAAGTTCAGAAAAATGGTCCCCAGGGTCCGATTTTGACCGGAGAAGGATCGGTAGCATCAGCGATGATGGCGCTGCAAAAGCCCGTCAAAATGACCAGGATAGGTGAAGGATAGATAAAGAAGGACGGTGCGGGTCTCGGGAGCGCTCTGCTCACGCGACCATCTTGGATGCCCGCGTAGCTCCTCCTCTTACTCACGGTTTTTGAAGATGGCTTCTTAGAGTCCTTGAGAGCTGAGGACTGGGACTGCGCTGACCCAGGGGAAATTACAACAGACCTCTGAGAAGGGTCAGAAGTAGAGGGGGAGGATTTGTGGCGTTTTCTCCCCTCACTTGTAGAGCTGTCCTGTGATCTAGCTCTCTTGCTGGAAGTTGAGGCTCGGTCATCCTCTTCAGCCTAAGAAGATTTAAGCCACAACAGCACTCTTGCCTCCCTATCCCGGAGGGTTTTAGAAGGGAAGGTACAGCAAATTTTGCAATCTTTTGCCTCATGTTTCGGGTAGAGGCAGTAGATGCAGTCCTTGTGTTGGTCATCCACATGGACCTTCTTCTTGTTGCAGGTTCTGCAGGGCTTGAATAAGGCCTCCTTGTCCGACATAATGAAGAAAAACTGAGTGGCACTCAGGAACACTCCCTTCCACACGACGTGTGGTGAAAATCTGAGAACTGGCTCAGCTGAGTGTGTTCTAGAGGGTGCTGATTGGTGGGGACAATTTTTTGGTCCTTTTAGCATATTGAGGTAGATAGGCTACTAAGATATAGGCCTCAGGCCTTTTCTTTGGGGCCTACTAGGAGACAGAGGGAGGGAGGGGGAAGGAGACAGAGGGAGGGAGGGGGAAGGAGACAGAGGGAGGGAGGGGGAAGGAGACAAAGGGAGGGAGGGGGAAGGAGACAAAGGGAGGGAGGGGGAAGGAGACAAAGGGAGGGAGGGGGAAGGAGACAAAGGGAGGGAGGGGGAAGGAGACAAAGGGAGGGAGGGGGAAGGAGACAAAGGGAGGGAGGGGGAAGGAGACAAAGGGAGGGAGGGGGAAGGAGACAAAGGGAGGGAGGGGGAAGGAGACAAGTGGAGGGAGGGAGACAAGTGGAGGGAGGGAGACAAGTGGAGGGAGGCAGACAAGTGGAGGGAGGCAGACAAGTGGAGGGAGGCAGACAAGTGGAGGGAGGCAGACAAGTGGAGGGAGGCAGACAAGTGGAGGGAGGGAGACAAGTGGAGGGAGACAAGTGGAGGGAGACAAAGGGAGGGAGACAAAGGGAGGGAGACAAAGGGAGGGAGACAAAGGGAGGGAGACAAAGGGAGGGGGACAAAGGGAGGGGGACAAAGGGAGGGGGACAAAGGGAGGGGGACAAAGGGAGGGGGACAAAGGGAGGGAGGGGGAGGGAGGGGGACAGAGAGCCTGTCCTGAAGATTATCCTAAGTAATTGGATCGAAATGTTGTCGACCTGTCGGCGCAATTGATGGCGAACCACTCTCAAGGTTCAAAAGAAACTGTTAACAAATTGTCTAATAAGATTGTGAATCATTGACTTGAACCACCCATCGCAATTGCGTAAGGTGCCCCAGTTCCCGATTCGTGGAAAGGGGCAGATATTATCCCAGTTTTTAAAAAGGGGGGATAAATCTTAGCCTGGAAACTACAGGCCTATCAGCCTGATAGACTCACTCCAAAAGATAATTGGGAGTCTAGTTTTGAACAAAGTGCAGGACTGAATGGGAGAGAGACAGATAGCTTATCCCCTCTACAGGCAGGCTTTAGGGCATGTACTAGTACCATTTATCAGGTATTTAGTTTTATTATGCTCTACCGGAAGATTGTAATCTTGAACAAGGGTAGCCTTTATGCTGCCTTTGTGGATCTTAAATCGTCCGTTGACCTCGTCTCAAGTAGTAAACTCTGGTCTGTACTACATAAAAGGGAATGTCTCCGTAGTTATGAACCCTTCTAGTCAGACTTCGCCCAGATTTGTTGGGGAGCTCAGGGGGAAGTCACCACTCCCTTTCCCATAGAGAGAGGTGTGCAACAAGGATGTGTAATGGCTCCCTCATTATTCTCCCTAGTTATAAACGGGATTGCAGACTTCTTAGCTACCACCCCCACAGATATCCCTGTACTGGCTGGTGTTAAAATCCCAATTTTAATGTTTGCAGGCGACACGTTGATTATCTCAAAACGCCAAGCAGACTGCAACAAGCCCTTAACTGATTTGAAGAGTTTTGCCAAATAAGGGGTTTGGAAATCAATGTGTCAAAAACAAAATTCATGTCTTAATCCACACAAAGCATTCAAGGGTGGTATTGTGCTGAATAACGGGCTCTTGGAACAAGTCACTGACTTTGTCTCTTTGGGGGTCACTCTACACAGAGACCTTAGTTTGAAGCGACAACTTAATTTGGCCACATTAAAACACCGGCAGCAGGTCTGTGTCCTACAATCTGAGTTTAGCTCCTCTTTTACAAAACCAATAAGCCCAGTGCTGCAAATATATGACTTGAAAGTGGTCAGCTCGGTCCTATATAGGGCCGAACTCTGGGGTTTTGAGAACCTTTCACACGTAACAATAGAAGAAATCAGGGTCCTCCGCAAGGTCACCTGTCTCCCACAAAGCACTCCGGTACACCCATTGCTATACGATCAAGGCAAGAAGGCAACGGCCAATAGAGCAAGATTGCGTCCCCTGCTTTATTGGCAGAGAATCTGGTGTACCTCTGAGCTAACTAATTATGCTGCAGGCCTTTGGGATTTAATCAATGTTGACTGTTTTCACAAGATCAAATGGTTGCGGGGGATTAGAGTTTTTTTGATCACTCTTGGGATGGTCCACCTATGGAAAAACCAGGTAGGCACGCAATTCCCCTCGAAAGCAGTTTTAAAAGCAAAATATTGGGAATGGGTGGCCCAAGGTGCCTATAGGAATAGTGATTCCTCCTCCCTCACAGGGAGTTTCCTTGCTGTTAAACCGGCACCGAGCTTCCAACAATACTGGGATATTATTACTAAACCACACGCACAGTAGGTTTACTTCCAATTTAGGGTGGGTACATTGCCAGTAAGAAGATCATTTACAGCAAGATGGGGAAGCACTGAAGGCAATTCTTGCCCCATCTGCCCTACCCACCCGGAGTCTATAGCCCACATATTTGCGTGTCGGCATATGTTGCCCCCGACGAGTATGGCTGAAGCCTATTCTTAGGCACTAGAAGGTCAGTGATTGCTCTAAGATTACTACGCTCTGATACAACCAGCATTATTATTGTAGCCATGGCAAAGTATCGGAGTTGGGCCTGGGCTATTAGATCACATAATGTCACGTTTGCGGCTATTGCCGTTCCCCGCTAAACACACACAGAAAATCGGGATACTCACTTCCGGGCGGAAGTCGAGTCCCGGTCCAGCCTTTTGCTGCTGACCTTTCCTCACCGAAGCACTTCCGGGGTAAACGCTTAAACATCTAGTTTCCCGCCGGCTCTGTGCTTCGGATTCCTTCCTGCATTCCGAATACTCGACTTGTCTAACGGAGCCCGGGAGACGTTTTATGGAAAGCTGCATAGACTCACCACGCAGGAGCGCTATTTGGTTTTCTTGTCTTCACCGTGCTGGAGCGATATTCTGGGGATTTCAATACTTTGGTCTTTTAACCCTCGCTGCGCAGGAGCGCTTGTTTGTTTTCTTTACCTGCTTACGCGCAGGAGCGCTAGGTTGGTTTCTGTGGTTTACACCGCGCTGGAGAGCTATTCAGGGTAGTTCTATTTCTGTGGTCTTTAACCCTCGCTGCGCAGGAGCGCTGTACTAGGGTTAAGGTGCACCACGCTGGACCCTGCATTTGGGTTTCCTTACTGTTGTGTTAGACCTCACCGCGCAGGAGCGCAGCATTGGGGTACAGTTCCTCAGAGCAGGAGCGTTATTCTTGATTTACTTTCGTCACCCAGGAATGCCACATTATTGTTGTACCTAACACTTGATTGTGCAATATCGCGCAGGAGCGCTTTACTTTGGTTTTCACTTTTGGAGCATCAATGATTTCTTGGTACAGAGGTCTGCAGAAGCACTGGTGAGTTCCTGAAGGCATATCCTTTCTGTATGTGTTTAAGGGTCTGTTCTGGAAGCGGGAGGTGTGGTCTTTTCCTAACCAGGTCTTTTCCTGTCTCCCCAGTTGGCACCAAGATCCTAACCAAGCTCCACACACACCAAGCCTCTACGTTCCTTTCTGGCTCCCTCCCCTGCTTCCATCTCATCCCTGCTGGGTACTACAGTCCACACGGGTCATGTGGGTACAGGGGCGGTGGCTCTGGTCTCTGCAGAATTGCTTCACAAGCAGAGGTAAGTCTTGTGGCGCAACCAACACATAACCTTTCTTTAGGTTAAGGGCTGTTCTTATTGAGGTCAACTTTACATTGTATGAAAAGTAGAATGACTACATATAGGGCGGCCGGCGTTCTAGAGGATTATGAAAAGAACAAGGACAACAAGGTTCTGATAGTTCCAACAACTATGACCACTCTGTAAATGTGTACAGTTTTACAGTATTTATGCTATTTTTTTACTTTAAACATTTTATGTTTGCAAGTATGTTTTGATAACGCATTTGTCGAATAAAGCTATTTTGATTGATTGATTAAAAATACGCAATCTGACGACACAATGACAATTACTTGAACATCAAGGTTCTATCCGCTCGCCTGCACTGTTCAATATCTATATTGAGCCCCTCACCGTCATTCTCAACCAAGCAAGCATCCCCTTCCATCTATAAGTAGATGACATCCAGCTCTATATGGAAATCTCCCCACTAGACGACATACACAGCCACCCTCAAAGAAGTCAAACACTGGCCATCTTGCAACGACCTACAACTCAACCAAGACAAGGCAGAAATTGTTCTCATATCAAAGATAGAGGAGTCTCCCCGGATGCAAGAATGTCTAAACTCCATAAACTCTTAACAGCAATCATACCCTAGCTGACTCCACCAAATCTCTAGGACTCACGCTGGACCCCAAACTGACCGCAAAAGATCATATAAAGAATAGTGTGAAGAGTGTCTAACCTGGAACTTCTGAACAAAATAAAACCCTACCTACGGCCAAATGCTCTCAAATTTGCCACACAAGTGCTGGCATTGTCTAAACTATTGGAACACCACCCTCACAGGCACTCCGAAATCCTATCTTGCACCCCTTAGAACCAATCAATGCAGCAGCCAGAATGGTCACAGAGATCAAAAAATATTAACAGTTCTCTCCTGCCCTGAAATATCTGAACATGCTTCCAATTGAAGCTCGCTGCAGCTTCAGAAATGCTTGTTTCACTCACAAAGCTCTTCACACTGGGAAACCAGCTAACTTCCCCACTAAACCTAAAAAGACAGGATAGACAAGAAATCTAAGAAGCTCAAATACCCTACTCATTCTGCCTAAAACCCACAAACAAAAAATCCTTGCACAATCCTTCGAGAAATGCCCCTAAAACCTGGAACTCTATTCAAGTACATATCTGTACAAAACCCTCCTCCTTGACCTTCAAAAGACCGCTAAAGGATCTCCTCTTCAACCAACAGCTCAGCTAGCAGGACGACTTGAATCGCTCGTCAAGACAGGACCTAAAACCTTCTTTTCCCTTTTGATTAGATTCAGCTGTTTTGATCATACTCGTTATTTGTTATGAACATGCACTGATGTAACTCAGACTCTCTCAGGTTTGCCAGGCCAGCGCTATATAAAACTCCTAAATAACAAGAACTGAATTTTCTTAATACAAAAGGTGATTCAATTCTGAAACTGTTTTATCAGTAAAACCCAAAGAGATTAACAAATTGGAGATTATTGTAGAATTCCTCAATAGATTGAAGAATACCCTGGCTGCCATAGGTTATTTATTTATTTATTCATAGGCAAGTCTTTTTTTGGTGATCGAGTAATAAGATATGCTTTTGTTATTTTATGATTTTCTTTTGTCAATTCTTGCACCCAGATAGTTAGAATGATCTATTTCTGCTAGGCGGTTGTCTAGCATTAGTCTTGTGCAAATCTGGTGTTCCCAAAGGACATGATTTTAGTCTAGTCGCAGTCAACATCTAGATCATTCCGTTTATTCAAAATCGCAGCCTTGACAACTGGTAATCAAGACCCTTCTGGGTTAACTAAAAAGGACTAGGTCGTACACATTAGCAAGGTAGCTAATTGCCTTGGAGTCTGGTTTGGAGAGCTACAACATTTTGGTGATTCAATGAACAAACAGACAGCTTGATAGCGGTGCCTGAACACTCCCCCACCCCACCACTCCTTTTTTAAGCTCATTTGCAGATTTCTGTCTGGACAATAAGACGCCTGCTGCAAGCTTTCTTTGCGGTCATGTGTTATGTTGAAGCATCAAAATATATAGCAGAGATTGGTGAATACTCCATTTTGTTATTTTGCCCCACAATTTGCTCCGGTTTACTTTGTTGAAGGCCTGCGAGTAATTGATATAGAATACGTACAGCAACAGATGTCTTTCTAATATCTTGTTCACCAAAAGATTAATGGCAGTGATATTGTGATTCATAGAGCAGCCAAGTCTAAACCATGTTTGATTAGTAGGAATTAATTTATTATCAAATGCCTAATCATGCAAATAAGTTAGTAAGAATTCTGCAAAATGATTCCCTTCCAAATCTAAAATGCGAAAAAGACGATCATTTTGTGGATCATCTGTTCAGCCTTTTTTTGTAAATTAGAGGAATTAGTGAATCTTTCCAGGTCCTCAGGATTTGGCCTTTTCATAGCACAAGTGAGTAGAGGGTGTAATATTGCAAATCAGAGGCTGATAACTGCTTTTAAAATATCGAAGAGAATCCAGTTCGACCCAGCAGCTTTTGATGGATTTGATTTTTTTTAAAAATCAACTCCATTATATTTGTAGAAGTAATATTCAAACCATTTTAGAATAGGCGGGTAGAGGATGAGTACTCAAAAATGTATTTGCATAGGTGTCTTTGATATACGTGTAATTTATCCAACAGGATAAAATGGTAATTTGCCAGTCAGAGGGACCACAGCCTATCACCAACCAATGGCTAAAATCACTTAGAGCGGTTAAATTTAATAGGAAGGTCTTATTGCATCCAAGACGCATCTTGGTGGGCATGACGATTCTTCAACATTTTCTTCTGATGGAACTTTTTTGAAGCACTTTATGCCCTTTACCCATAAGTCCTGGGATAAAGACAGGTAATCCTTTAGAAGTTGCTGCAATTATCACAGATATTCTCTTTTTGCAATTACAGTCTTGTGATTACTAGAATTTAATTGATTCAATTACTTCTGTACTGTGTTTGTGGAAATAAAAAGGAGTTTGACACAGCAATTGTTTCCAGTCCTTCAGGCATCTGAATTGCTAGACATCAATGTTACTGTCCCAACACTTACGTATTATTACCATAAAAACTGTTTTTTTTCTGGTTGCTTTATGTAAACCTGAGAAGCACCATTCCATCCAATTGTTCACCCAAAAAATAGGAAACTTTTGAGTAAGAGTTCAGTGTCCCAAATTCTGTGGTCATAGTGTAATGCAATTATTTGCAGATCATGGGAACTTTTCCCGTTGTGCAACAATCTTGTAATTCGTCCAAGCTCAGTCTCTGCCATAACAGTATTAGTTGCCTGGATCGGTGGCAAGTACCGCACACACGGATGCGGCCGTGCTAGGTCCTGCTGCGGCTTGTGCCTCACGGTCCCCCATCCTCTTACTTCTCTCCTTCCTCCACACCCTGTGTGGAGACGGAACAGCACAATGACCCTTCAGGTGGGAGTTGTAAGGCAGTGGAGGCAGCGGGGGAAATTAAAGGAACCTGGCCCGCTTTGAAATCATTGGGGCTGGCTCAGGATAGTCCCCGTGGCAAAGGCCGAAGGGAGAGCTCCAGTGTGAATACTTCCATTAGTTCTACTTTTCATCAGTAGGTGGTAACCTTTGACCTAAGTAAGGTGGAAGACTTTACATTGCTGGATATACAGCTCGCTAGGAGAAATCTGTTGGAGGTTATCCTCAAGTCCCCCAACATACTTCCAAGCGAATGGCTGGGACATCTTCCTCAAAGCTAAACAATTCTGCCCTTGTTGACTATTTTATATAGTAGCACTCCTACCATGAGGATTCTGTGGATTGCGAAGCCTTTATCTCGTCCAATGGACAGTGAAAGCCGGAGCCTCTAAGTTCTGGTGGGGAAGGGATGCCATCAGAGGCATTATTTTGTATGGAAAAAGTTGTATTCTCCACTTATTACTCTTGGAAAAATCTGTGTCAAATTCAGACCAAGTATTTGACATATTGTCTTCAATACTAATTGGGCTCAAAACCTCACTTTGCCTGAGTCGCTAGAACGCTCCCTCAAAAATGTTACGGAGTCCAAAAGAATGTATGGTCATCTAAAAAATACCCTCAGGCAATAAGCAAAATAAAGGGAGAGGTAAGGACAAGCATTTGCAATGCAATAAGTCTCGCATTAGGAAAGTTTGAGCTATTGGTATTGTAAATGACAAATTTATTTAGGTGTTGGTTTTGAAAATAGCAAAATTAATAGCTTTGTCATTTACAATGCCAATATTTTTAACTTTTGCAAATGTGACACCTATAGCATAGCACCTATAGCGTGATGAATGTCTAGATATACCTTTTGCATCCAGAAAGATTTGCAGTTTAGTAAAAAAAAAAAAAAAATAGATAGATATTAGCAGCACTTGTTTAAGAGGAGGATGAAATGTATTATGCTATGTGGTTGCGCATGCATGAATAATAAATAAAGGGGAAGTGTCGGCCACACTGGGAAGTTATTGGATAAGGCTGGTATATAAATATTTGCATCTAACCGAGGACATATTTACACAAAGTACCTGTAGGAGAACGGTTTTATATTATGTTTGTATAACTTGGACAAGGGGATGCATTGCTGACAATTTAGGAGGACTATGAAGCAAGCTTGGTATTCCTTGCTAAACAGTAACCTTTGTGTTTCATTAATCATTCCATTATTGAGGTATTATGTCAAATGTCATGTCAAGATCAGTCTAACAACTAACAAAGGGCACAGAACGTCACGTGAAAGAGTGTTATACACGCCTCTGTAGCCTGGATGAATCTTAGGACAAACCCAGTAGTTGTGGGGCGTTTAAGAATATGGAAACATCAGATGTAATGGAAGAATGTTTTTTATTTTAATTACATTTAGAGTGTTTACTAACTCGCACGATGCATTTAAGCTCCTATTCAAGAAAGTAAGCCGGTGGGACCTCTTGGATTTGAGAGCACAGATCCACAGCATTGTTAGCGACTGATTGCCTCCTAAAAGTAGCAGAAGTTGCCAAAACCCCATAGAAAGTCACTGAATTACGTGATTCAGATCAGAGGTTTTTTAAAGAACTCAAAACAGCCAGCGGTCTCAAAGCTATCCCCAGCTACAGTCACAGGAAGTTAACTGCATACTTGTGGTCAACCATGCAAAGGAGCGCTTAGTGGCTTCAAAAGAAGGGTGAAGCAGTACATAAGTTATACAGTGATGAAACCACTGGCAGCCACTTTCTAAAGTCGTACATGCACCACAATTAATGCCGCTGTAACACTGACGGGGTGCGGGAATAAGACAAGTTTCTGAATAAGCCACATGCCCTACTCCAATGCACTACAGCTGTGCCCATCCCTTTGTTTACCCGGTGCCCTGCCCAGCCCTGTCCTTACGCTGTGTCCATTTCGATCACACCATTGACCTGAAGACACATGCAATATCCATGCCTCAGGTCATTGCTTAGGTTTCGGACTCTACGGACACTTGACCAGAGTGGAAATAGCCTCTGTGTCTGCGTCTGCAATAGTGTCATGATGTCCAACTGTCGAACCCCCGCTTACTGGTTAGCTGAAGCCTTGGGGTCCGACCCGGCAGCACTGCCCCCTACGTGTGTTTCTGCAGCTGCAGCCTCGGAGCAAAAATTTCAGACTGTAATTATCCTCACTTGAATTGACCCTGCGGGACACCCGGGTTCCGGAGTGGGAGGGCCTTCCAGGTCTGACATTTCGCGTGCACTGTCCCTTTAAGGCGGGCCGCATTTCTGAGGGAGGGTCTCGAGTGACAGCTCCAAGAATGAATAGAAGGGCAAACCCAGCAAACTTCAGGAACTTGGTACAGGAGCAGTTCTAGCAGACGGAGCCCGGGGCTGGAACGGCAGGAGCTGGCAGGCCTGGGGGCCTGCAGCTGAAGGGGGCTCAAAGAGAGGCTGAAGGGCCGGGGAAGCTGCACCTGGAGCTCGGGCAGCAGTGACTGCAGAGCCTTGGAAGCGTGGAGCGGGAGCAGCTGCAGCCGGACAGGATCATCACCACCCCCTTTTCTGAATCGTTTTTGGCCACTATAGGTGTGGCAGGGTATACTCAGACATGAGTCCCTTGCTCACTGCACCATCAGGATTCAAGCAAGCCGGGCCGACGACGGCTGAAATGCCAGAAACCGGTCCCCGGAAGCTTGTCTCCTTTCCAGTGAAGAATTGGCTTGGTAGTCTGGTCTGCCCTGTTCCCATGATGCACTGGGCCAGGGACAGACTAATTTGCATGTAGCCAGGTTCTGAGCTGGGATGGTGCAGTGAGCTAAAAAACGGTGCTGGATCAAGCCCTGATGTTTGGACTGGGTAAGAGTTCTTTGCTTAATTCAGACACTGTTCATCACCACCCCCTTTTCTGAATCACAGCCGGACAGGAGGCACTGAAGCCGGAAGGGCTGAGAGAGGTGGTGGAGCATCAAAGAGCACGACCTGGGATCCTGGAGCCCGACGGAGGCAGCCGGCACCGGAGCAGGATGAGGGGGCTCTGGGTCTGCATCCTCCGGCTGTTCGGGTTCCTCCTGCCCGGCCCAGCACACGGATGCCCCAGAGCACTGAAGGGGAGGACAGCACCGGGGAGAGGGGGTGGTGTTTCGGGGAGCTCCCAGGTCAGCAGAACCACACTGCGAGCACTGCCAGTCAGTCATCCACAGCCTAGGGTGTAACGGGGGAGCGCCCGGGGTGTTTAACTTTGTCGTCTTTCATGGTATCGGGGAGTGGAGCGCCGTCCCTTTGCAGATACAGGTGCATGCTGCTTTGTTGTTGAAGTACAGACATAGTTGAACCATTAGGTAGCGCCACCAGCCTAAGAAATACACGGTGCGCACCTGGCTTGGTGAAGTATATATATCGCACTATTTGACGCTTCGCGCGTTATTTTACTGTTTTTTTAACTTCACAAAGAGTTGTCTGTGGGGAAGAAGTGTTCTCGCGCCATTGATTTTTATCTGAAATACTCACTGGCGGTCGGTAGTTGAGGGCTCGCATATACCACGCTGGGTCCACGTTTACGGAAGTCATTAGGCGCGTTCACAACACCAGAGCTGCAGCGTCCAGGAGAGTCTGAACACGTGATGCAAGCCCGGCAGCTGAAGAGCGTCCTCGAGGTGAAATCGCCAAGGTAATGCGCGTAACCACCCCCTGTCAGCCATTCCCGGCAAACCCACAATAGGTCTTTCGCTGGAACAGCGCTATGCGCTGCTAACACCAGCGAGACCTAAAAAAAGGTGCATTACCAAACAGATGTCAAAGAAAATCAGATTTGAGAATGCGCCAGTTGTGGATAATATGGGCCGGCTTCTTTACGGTCTTCTCAGACTGCTCTGGCCAATACTCAGATTGCGTCATCTCGCATTAGGTACAGACAAAATCCATCTGCTAAGCCTGAGGTGCATGGGACTAAAGTTTCTATCTTTTATCGAGTGTGGCTTAAACAAACCACGAAGAATGCGCTCCTTTTGATTGAAACTGCTAGGTTTCTTCTCTAGTTCATGTGTATCTATCAACGATGTTTATACCAATCCTTAAAATGACCAAATTACAACTATTGTTTCAATTCCATCGTAATATTAATTGTTCATTTTTGACATTTTACAATTCGTGAAGAAAAATTCATTGTATTCATGAATATTCCGATTTTTGCAGTTTTATATTACGCCCAATGCATTTCGGGTTGGAGAAAAATAACCCTTCATCAGGGGCCTGTTAAAGAAAATTATAAAAAAACATTCAGGACCTTAACATTCAGTAATAACGTGAAAATACTCAAATATAACAAATGAATTCAATAAGAGACTATCGTTTGTAAATTACATTTTAGACTTCCGTGTTCCGTAGGAACCAAACACGTGCTTATTCGTTCGTATCATCAGCAAGGGTTCTAACATGTCACGACATTCTTCTCAATGATACAATGATAAGACAATGTAAACCAGATGGTAGACCATTTTAACGAGCAAAAGTTATAAAAATAGTAATAATCGAGTTCGGATTAAAGACGCGAAGGTGCAACTTATATTAGTTTTCTATCTCAGTGTTCACATCCGTGTTCCGGGTCACGTGAGTTTAGTGTGAACCAGTAATGAGGGTTTTAATAGAATGGTATAAGTCATGTGTTAAGTGTGTCACGTGATGTCTGTGGTGGATGAATCGACCTAGTTCTAACTTGCCGGGAACTTTTTCTTTCGTCATATTAAAGGTGCAAATGGAAAGTCGAAAATGTGAAGGCTAAAATCGATCGACAAAATAATGTAGTGTGGCGAACGGCAGAGGCCTTAAATTTGTTTGTTCCGTGTTATGATTGGACAGGAGTCCGATCATGTGATAATAATGTCTCAGTGACTTGTATTGTGGTTGGGTAAAATTCTATCGTGTCAGGCAAGAGTGAAGAAAGACTATTGACAATAATGTGTTGAAAAATGATGAACTAAGGGATGACATATGTGAATCCAAATAATGTATGATCATAAATCGAACATTTCCTTAGAAATCATCATCAAAGCTAAATAAGGAGGAGCTTTGATAAGAATGGACACCATATTCTATGAAAACAGTGTGGACGAGCATGTAAAAGAGCAGAATATCTATATACCATTGGAGGCAGATCCTACTGAAGAATATCAAAAAATTCTTACATCCATTCTAGATCACGCTCCAACTATGAAATGGATAGATGACAAAACTTACAAATTTCTGGAGACAAAACATCCACGGCGACCAAAACTGTATATGTTACCCAAGGTACATAAAGACTTGCTTAAACAACCCTTCAGACCCATAGTATCAGCATGTGGGTCAATATCAGAGTATCGGTAAATATGTTGACTGCTATCTACAGCCTATCGTCTAAAACAGTGCTACTTACATCAAAGACACAACAGCATTTCTCAATATATTCAGATCTATTCAACTACAAGACAACACAGAATACTGGTTATTCACAGTGAATGTAGTTTCACTCTATACATCAATCCCTCACAACGAATTTGGAGAGGCAAAAGAGAACAACTCATCAGCAATCTAGTGATGTTGAATCAAGTCAATCCTCGAATCCAATTAACCCACAGTATTCATGAGGAAACTATCTCATTCTTGGATGTACACATAACGATAACAAATCAATCAATAGAAACAAGAGTTTACAAGAAAAAAACGGATCGTAACTCCAGTTTACTGTTTCAAAGCTTCCATCCAGAAACTCTTAAAAAACATCTACCTACCTCACAATTCATCCGTTTGAAAAGAATCACATCTAATGAAAACATTTTGGAAACATCTCTCCTTGAACAAAAGGCACAATATCTAGCTAGAGGATATCCTCAAGAAAAAAGTCACCAAGTTATCAAGAGAAACTTTATTGAAACCAGCTCAACCAGAAACAGAGCAAAAAACAGTGTGTGTATTAAAATTCTCGACAGAAGCACAAAAGATCAAAAAGATAATCAACCGACATTGGTCCCGGATTAAGACTGAACCTGATTTACAGGATCTATACAGTGAACATGTAACCTTTGCCTTCAGAAGATCAAAAAATATGAAAGAAATTCTTACGGTTAGAAACACCACAGAACCAGAATACAAAGGCAACTAAAGGTTATAAGATCAATCTAAAATACACAGGGACATGCGATTCAAAAAATGTAATATACGCAATCAAATGCCCATGTGGAAAAACATATGTAGGCCAAACTGAAAGGAAAGTCAAAATAAGAATGACAGAACATAAGAGCAATATACGCAACATGAATAGTAAATCCACCATAGCCACACATTGGCTAGAAGCACATCATCAAATCTCTCAATTAAGATTTACGATACTTGAGATTCTCCAGTATTGGGGTGTCTTTCATAGATTCACATGCTTGAATATTCCCCGTCGTCGGAGTGGGAGTCCCACGGTAAATAAAATAGCAATAAATGCTAAATATATAATAATATACAATAAATATATATATACATAATAAGGAAAAACCCAAAAAATGCATACAATAACCATCTGGTACCTAACCAAGAGTTTCCACATAGGAATGCATGGGGAAAAAGAAGTTCCAATGCAGCCTATCCTTGTCATTATGTTAGTCCAAACTGCAGCCAATCAGG
Organism: Lissotriton vulgaris; assembly: GCF_964263255.1. NCBI lineage: Eukaryota > Metazoa > Chordata > Amphibia > Caudata > Salamandridae > Lissotriton > Lissotriton vulgaris. The sequence goes on along the minus strand of NC_141685.1, from coordinate 1,053,569,080 downwards.
CGCCAGCAGCCCTCTAGAACCTTCTCCTCAGAGCTCAAGCCCTCAGATTTTCTACCGCACGTCGTGTGTAAGGGAGTCTCCCTGAGCTCTGCTCAGTTTCTTCTTCAAGTGTTCCAGTTTCTTCCAAAATGTCTTCAAGTAAGAAGTCTCTCTTCAGAGCTTGTTCCTCTTGTGGAAAGCTGAGATTATTTCATGATGACCCACACAGTAAGTGTATTTACTGCCTTTACCCGGACCATGAAGTGGGTACCTGTAAACTCTGTAGAAAATTCTCAGAGAAAACTCAAAAGGACAGAGAAGGCCGTTTACTTGTCTGGCTTCAGAGGCTTAAAGACAAAGATAATGTAATTTCTGACGCTGAAAGTCTTGGGTCAGGCCGTTCTCAAGCAGCTTCTAAACGTGGTAGTGTGCAGGAGGTGCCTTCACCATTTCTTAAAAAGAGGAAAGTTTCCCTCACAATGACCCCTGCGGTGTCTTCACCTTTGCCTACCACGTCTGGGCCCACGAGAAAGCTCTCAGGCTCCTTCTGCTTCAAAATCCAGTTTTTCTGTGAGGAAAACGGATTTGCCGTCGACGACGGGAGTTTCTACTCCGTCGACGAGAATGGCTGTCTCTGGTTCCAGATCGACGACGACAGTCACAACGACGATGGCCTCTGGATCGTCGTCGGCTTTAGCGTCGACGTCTTCATCGTCGATGAGTGGTTCTCAGCTCTAAGACGGTGTCTTCTGTGATTCCTATTTCATCTTCATCGACGAAAAAAGCTCACTCGTCGACGACCCGGTCGTCGTCGACTAGAGGTGTGAAGGCTTTGACTCCGTCTACGCTCTTGTCGACGAGCGCACCGTCGACGGCTATCCCGTCGACGAGGGGACCTGTTCCATCTGCTCCGTCGACGACCGTTCCGTCGACGACCGTTCCGTCGACGACCGCTCCGTCGACGACCGCTCCGTCGACGACCGCTCCGTCGACGACCGCTCCGTCGACGACCGCTCCGTCGACGACCGCTCCGTCGACGACCGCTCCGTCGACGATGACTCCGTCGACGAAGACATTAAAGGTGAAAGTGAAGGTTCCGTCGACGATGACTCCATCGATACCGTTGAAGACTGCTCCGTCGACGGTCTCCTCGTCGACGATGGCATCCAAGTCGATCCCATCGCAGAAGTCAATTGATGTCATGCCGTCGACGCGTGCGCAGGACACTATTTCGACGCCGGCCTCTTCTTTTGCTACAATGCCTCTTTTGCCCTTACAGTCCAGCAAACCACAGTTCGAGACTCTTACAGAGCAAGAGATGATTAATCCTCCATCTCCGCTGTTTGCGACTGATTCTGATCAAGAGTCTGATGGCCAAGCTCACAGTCTTTCGGATCTAAATATTAAGTGCCAAGACTTCAGTAACGACGAGGAAGATGTTTATGGCCAACATCAAACAACTCACACTCAGATTCCAACTGCTATGTTGCCTATCTCCATGATATCAAACCTCCAAAGTATGTTGGAAGACTACAATCGGCGTTTCCCACCAACGCCACAGGTTACAACGGTCCCATCAGTAATAAATCCAGTTTCTAACCCGGTTCTGGCTCCTCCTCAACCAGCGTCGCCTGTAACTGTTCACCGAACTACATCAGTTCGTGTTCACACTACCATCTATCCAGAGGATGATGATGTCGAGAATCCTCCAGAGCGTGAAGATGGTGAAGTTTCTGAAGTAGATGAGGATGGTGAGGAACATTTGGCGGAGTGGGATGACTATCGTGCTCAAACACCATCTCCTTCTCAGGTGCCTGCAGCGGATTCTCCTCCAGTAGACATCGCGGGCTTCCACCAGTTAATGGATAGGGCAGCACAGCGATTCAAATTGCCACGTGCACACCGAGAGGAAGATTGTTTCCTATACGATTTCAAAAACCAGCCCTTGAAACAGATCCACACAGTCCCGATTATAGATTTCATCTGGTCTGAAGGGGAGAAAATAATGAAGACGCCAAACTCTTTACCAGCACAGCTGCCAAGGTTAGAAAAGAAATACAAAGCTCCTATAGGATCTCCAGCATGCCTTACAGGTCAACCTAAGCCCGACTCTGTCGTCACGCAGGCAGCTCAACGGGGTTCAAAGAATCCGGCGTCTACAATCACTGCTCCTCCGGACCGTGATGGCCGTCGCCTGGATGCTATTGGGCGAAAATTTTCCTCCATGTCCTCTACAACAGTTCGAGTAGCTAACGCAATGGCCATTTTAGGCCGTTATGATCGTCAGGCTTGGGCTGACATGGCCGCCTACATCGCGTTACTCCCAGATGCTTCCAAAGCAGAAGCACAGAAAATTCTGCAAGAAGGAGAGAGGACGGCAGAAGAACTTATAGATTGTGCAGTGGATGTAGCCTGCACCGGTTTTCGCCAGCTCGCTGGAGCGGCCGTTCTGCGTCGCCAGGGTTGGTTACGCTCGACTTCGTTTCGGCAAGAAGTTCAGGCACGAATCCTAGATATGCCATATGACGGCGAGTCATTATTTGGAGCGCATATTGATGAAGCGCTACAATCCATTAAAAAGGACACGGACACTGCACGTGCTTTGGGTACCCTTCAGTTTAAAAAGCAGCCCTTTCGGGGTGCTCGAGGACGTGGCACTACGTCCACTTTTCGTGGAGGAAGCAGTCAATACCGGTCCTTCAACCAAGGTAACCAGCGTTACACCAGTAACCGCCAGCAGTCTTCCCGTCAGCAGCCTGCCAGAACTTACAGAGGAAAGTCTAATTTCAGAGGTCAATCCAACAAACGTCAATGACTCCTCGGTCGAACGGAGAATTGGAGGTCAAATCTCTCTGTTTGGTTCTCAATGGTCCTCCATTACTACGGACCGTTGGGCACTCGACATTGTGAAAAGAGGCCATGCATTGGAATTTGTCGAGGTACCTCCTCCAACGCCACCTTCTGGACCACCACCTCCGCACCTCAAAGAACTATTTCATCAGGTTCGCCTTCTCCTTCAAAAGGGTGCGGTGGAAGTTGTGCCAAAGTCGCAGAGAGGGAAGGGGTTTTATTCCCGTTTTTTCCTCGTCATCAAAAAGAACGGAGAATGGAGACCAATACTGGACTTGAGAGCACTCAATCATTATCTCAAGGACCAGACCTTCCGTATGCTCACGCTTACAGAGATCTTGCGTTTGCTCTCAGTCGGAGATTTCATGACTACCATCGATCTCCGGGACGCCTACTTCCATGTCCCAATTCTAGCGGCTCATCGCAAGTTCCTGCGCTTCAAGGTGGGGCACCTTCATTTCCAATTCAGGGTCCTTCCATTTGGCCTCCGTTCAGCCCCCAGAGTCTTTACAAAAATGTTGGCTCCGGTCATGGCTTTTCTTCGTCTTCAAGGCATCCAGATATTCCCATATCTCGACGACTGCCTTCTGAAATCACAATCCAGCGCACAACTTCTACATCATACTGCAGTCTGCCAGACAGTATTCCGTTCCTTGGGTCTGTCCATCAATCTGGAGAAATCTCAATTGCAGCCAACAACTTGCAAAGATTTCCTAGGAGCAACGTTGGACACCAACCTAGCCAAAGCATTTGTCTCCCGGGAACGTCAACAGAGGATCCTCCGGCTAGTTTCGCTACTTCTCGCAAAGAAGTGCGTTTCAGTCCGCTTGTTGAAGTCTTTTTTGGGGATGGCTTCGTCATGCATCGCTCTTGTCCCTCATTGCCGACTACGAGCACGACCTATCCAACAGGCTCTGGACAAGCAGTGGCGTCAGGTCACCGGTTCCTTCAACGATCAGGTCTCCATCACCATTCCCATGAAGAAGGCGCTCAGATGGTGGACACAACCACACCAGCTAGCAGCAGGCACGTCTTTTCTGTCCAACACCCCAGATCTAACGCTGACGACGGATGCCTCCCTGGAGGGCTGGGGAGCTCACCTCCAAGACCTGTCCGTGAAAGGGAAATGGACTTTCCATCAAAAGACCTGGCACATCAACAAGTTGGAGCTAATGGCTATCTTTCTGGCCCTGAAATCATTTCAACCAGTGCTGCAGGGAGAGTCAGTTCTCATACAAACGGACAACACGACCTGCATGCATTATATAAACAAGCAGGGCGGAACGAAGTCTCCGGTGTTATCCCGCCTGGCAGAGGCGATTTGGGACTGGTCCATCAATCATCAAATCCAAATCACTGCAGTACATCTTCCGGGGTTGTCCAACCTCCTGGCGGATTCCCTAAGCAGATCCCGATCATCCAACCACGAGTGGGAACTCCACCAGCCAACACTCGATATGGTCTTCCACCGTTGGGGATTCCCTGCAATCGACCTCTTTGCGACTCCAGAGAACCGCAAATGCCCCGCTTACGCAAGCTGGCATCCCCACAAAGGGTCCCAAGGCAATGCCCTTCTGATGGATTGGTCGAATCTCTTCGCCTACGCCTTTCCTCCGATCCCTCTAGTGCCTCGCGTGCTTTGGAAGATGCGGAGAGAGCCTTGCCGCATTCTTCTGATTGCTCCCAGGTGGCCACGACAGGCGTGGTTCTCAGAGCTGCTACTCCTGTCTCAATGCAAACCCATTCTTCTTCATCCTCGAATGGATCTTCTCTCCATGAACAGGGGTCAAATCTACCATCCGGACCCCTCTTCCCTGAGCTTGTCAGCCTGGAACCTGAGCACTGTGAATTTGCACATCTAAGCATCCCTCAGGAGTGTCGTAACATCCTCGCTCAGGCCAGGGCTCCATCAACTATAAAAACCTATAAGTTGAAGTGGAAACGCTTTTGCCACTGGTGTGCAGACGCCGGAGTACATCCTTTGCGTGCCACGCCCGCTGAGCTCCTCCCTTTCTTTCTCCATCTGGCTCAGTCGGGTTTGTCACATGCAACTTTAAGAGTTTTTCTGGCGGCAATCTCACGCTTCCGCCATGATGGCTCCGCCTCCTTATGCTCATCCAGATTGATACGTCAATTCTTCAAAGGACTTCTTCGGACTTTTCCTCCAGTTCGGCGTCCTCCTCCAGAGTGGCGCCTCAACATTGTCCTGTCACAATTAATGACTGCTCCGTTTGAACCAATCCATAGCGCAGATCTCAAGTATGTCACCTGGAAGGTTGCGCTTTTACTTGCACTGACGTCCTCACGTCGAGTGAGTGATATGCATGCTTTCACGATTAAACAACCATTTCTACAGTTCAAACCGGATTCTGTGCTTTTACGCACTAACCCTACTTTCCTTCCAAAAGTGCCGTCAGACTTCCATATTAATGAACCTGTTATACTGAAGTCTTTCTTTGCCAATCCGCAATCACCTGCGGAACAACGCCTGCACTCTTTGGACATTAAAAGATGTTTAAAGTTCTACATCAGCAGAACGGCCCAGTTCCGAAAATCAGATCAGCTCTTCGTGGCCTATGGCCGTTTTCAAAAAGGGCGACCAGTCACCAAACCTACAGTAGCCCGCTGGGTGGCTTCGGCGATTGCTTTCTGCCATCAGAAAGCGGGAAAGCCTTTACAATCTACAGTGAGAGCTCACTCTACCAGGTCTGTGGCCTCTTCGACTGCACTCTTTGCCGGAGTTCCATTGCATCAGATTTGCAGAGCTGCCACGTGGTCCAGCAGGCACACGTTCACGAAGCACTACAATCTGGGTGCCATGGCCGAAGGGGATACCGCAGTGGGACAAGCTGTGCTCCGTAATCTTTTTCAATAAAGTGAGCCTCTGTTCTACCCTCCTCCTGTGGTTTCCAGTCTTATGCATGTCTTTTCTATGTATACATATAGTTTTTTAACTTCTATGACATGGTTTACACCTGTTGATTCCAACCTTTTGTGTATACATTGCATCCTGGAAACTATGTTCGGATACGGACTGCTTACTATTCTATATTCAAGCATGTGAATCTATGAAAGACACCCCAATACTGGAGAAGAACAATTGTTACTTACCTGTAAACAGGTGGTTCTCCAGTATTGGTGTCTTTCATAGATTCACATGCGACCCTCCCATCCTCCCCTCAGAGGCTCGCTTCTCCTCATAGACTCTGTGGTCACTCTTGTGCTACGAAAATCTGAGGGCTTGAGCTCTGAGGAGAAGGTTCTAGAGGGCTGCTGGCGCCTGATTGGCTGCAGTTTGGACTAACATAATGACAAGGATAGGCTGCATTGGAACTTCTTTTTCCCCATGCATTCCTATGTGGAAACTCTTGGTTAGGTACCAGATGGTTATTGTATGCATTTTTTGGGTTTTTCCTTATTATGTATATATATATTTATTGTATATTATTATATATTTAGCATTTATTGCTATTTTATTTACCGTGGGACTCCCACTCCGACGACGGGGAATATTCAAGCATGTGAATCTATGAAAGACACCAATACTGGAGAACCACCTGTTTACAGGTAAGTAACAATTGTTCTACTCCCACAACGCTGTGACATGGATCCTGTTAAACAACGCTTACAGGCCGAATTCTTTTGGATTAAAAAACTCCAGTCAATGCAGCCAATAGGAATGAATGACAGGACAGAAATGACGTGCTTTCTATAAACAGACTCTTGACATAGCATAGAGACTGGGAATCCTTTTCTCCCCCTGAAATAAACAAATAATGGAAATGCCGGGAGGAGCTTAGCGCGCATCCAAGATGGTCGCGTGAGCACAGGGCTCCCCGGACCCTCGCCACCCTTCGCAATCTATCCTGAAGTTATCCTGATTTCTTGGACGGATTCTTTGAGATGAACCTCGGCTGAGTTCTTAACCCTTTTCAAATCTTAAATCAGACTTGGGCAACCGAAAGTGTGTCGGTCTGAACTTCTTGGGCCCACCGGGAGGCAAGCCGGGGACTGGGCGACTCGTGGACCCGGGACGGAATCGAACAACAACGGCAGTGGGGTCTCCTCAGTTGCCCCTTCATCACTTTCGGTTTCGTTTCTGGATCCCGACAAGGTCTGACGCGGTCTGATTGTGAGACCGTGTCCCTCGGCTCGGGGCCTTTCCAGCCTCTAGCTAATGCAACCACTGCCTTGACTCTGCAGCCATTTTGATCACTTTTGTACTTTTGTTTTGGCAGTACGAGTCGGCTTTTGAGGTCTATTGGTGCCCGGCCTGGCGGCTGCCATTTTCACCAGGTCTCGCGGGCCCCTCTGGGGCGCATCTTCCAACATGGCTGGTAAGGGTGACGCTGAGAAGCGGAAGACGAAGGCACCTCTTCGTGGGGGACTGGTCCAGACTAATGTCATTGATCGCTACACTCAGCCCAAAGGATCCCCTGGACTCTCCAGTCGTACCCCTGAGAATGCCAAAGAAGACCCTTCCGCCCCTGTTGATCTGTCCCTGCAGGACATCATGGGCGCCATCCCCAATATGAAGGAGACCATCGGTCAGCAATACGAGGCACTGACTCGCAAAATCGACACGGTCGCCATCGATGTCACCCTGATCAGGGCCGACCTGTCCGAGACCAATGAGAAAGTGAAGTAATTGGATCTGAAGACTTCCAGCCTCACGACCGATGTGTCGGAACTTCAGACAGAAGTTGGTAACTTGAAATCGGCCAATGATTTGATGTCCCATCGGCTTGAGGAGTTTGAGAACAGGGCGCGACGCAACAACATTCGCGTCATAGGTGTGGCAGAAAATCCTGAGCCTCACTCGGTAGATCTCCTGGTCGAGGATCTTGTCCTGCAACACCTTTCTCCCTCTGGACTCAGCAAGTTTTTCGCAGTGGAGCGTGCACATCGTGTGCCGGGTGGAAAGCCCAAGCTGGGAGCTCCCACGCGGCCCATCATTGCAAAACTCTTCCACTTCAGAGATGGAGACGCGATCTTGCAGGTTTCGAGAGTACATGGCCCGGTAAACTTCTAGAACTCCTCGGTCAACTTCTTCCCGGACTTTACCCAACATGTCCAGAGACAAAGAATGGCCTTCCAGGGGGTAAAACGACGGCTTCGGGACCTTGGTATGAAGTACGCTATGCTCTTTCCTGCTAGGCTTCGAGTGGAGTATGCAGAGCGGACTTTCTTTCTTGATCGGCCGGACAATGTAAATGATTGGCTGGACACCCTACCTGGCCGAGGTGATCGGACGGAGCACCCTGGCGGTGCCGAAGGTGGTGAGCCTACTCGGAAGTGATTTTTTTCGTCCCTGACCTCCGAACATTAGACTTTTCTCAGCTGGGTTCTATTTCTTTCCTAATATGTTTCATTGCGGTCCACGTCTGGGTGGCTGGTGGCGACGGGCCTCTTTCCTCCTCCGGGGTCTTTTTGTAGAGTGGGGTTCTTAGGGCGACAGGCCCACTGCATGTTGGGGTGGCATTTTGGTCTATTGCAGGGGTGCAGGGAGGGGGGGAGTTGTAACGGGTGTTGGTTGGGGGGTGGTTTGGGAGTGTGTTTTTTCCTTTCAAGGCGACAAATTGATCTTTTCCTTGCTTCAGGTGTCCGGCTCTTTGTGGGGTGACCCATGCTTTACTTGTGGGGATGGGGGGGTAGTAGGTTGAGGTTGGTATCATAGAACGTCAATGGATTGGGGAATCGTATCAAACGGGGTGTTGTGTTGCAATATTTGCGTCGTTTGTCTCTTGATGTGGTACTCTTGCAGGAAACGCATTTGGTGGGAAACGTTTGTCATGCTTTAAACAGGTGGGGTTACAGACTGGTGGCACACTCTGGGTTTACGACTGGTTCTAGAGGGGTTGGTATCTTGATCCGGTCTTCTCTCCCCATCGAGATAGATAGTGTTATCCTTGATGATAGAGGGCGCTACGCCGCTATCACCGGTAGGTGGGAGGGTAAAACTCTTTCCTTGGTTACAGTATACATTCCCCCAGGTCTTCAGACCTCTACTTTCTCTGATGTTGGCCGGATGATGCTGGGCCTCCCCGACAGTCTCCTTCTTATGGGTGGGGATTTTAATTCTGTGCTTTTAGGCGGGTTGGATCGCCACCCTCCCAGGACGCTTCCCACTTCCCAATATTGGCTCGGTGGGTTCATAGACACTTTTGGCCTGGTGGACTGCTGGAGGTTAATGCACCCGACGCGATGTCAGTACACTTTCCATTCCGGGGCTCATGGGAGTCTATCCAGGCTTGATTATGTCCTTATGCCTGCAGTCCAGTCTTCCTATGTCTGGGAGATCAGACATTTGGCCCGAGGTATTTCTGATCATTCTCCTTTGTGGCTTAGTTTTGACACAGGGACACATGCCACGGGGCGGATTGCCCCCATCAATCCATGGTATTTGCGCAACCCCAAGACCCGTAGTAGCCTGATAAAGTCCCTAGACTCTTACTTCCTGGAAAATGAGGGGTCTGTCTCGTCCTCTGTGTCCCTGTGGGAGGGTTTCAAAACTGTCATTCGTGGTCTGGCCCTATCCTTAATAGCGGAGACCAAGAAGGCTCAAAATATGGAGGTTGAGAGTCTGGAGGCAGAAATACTGGAGTTGGAGACCGACCTGGAATTAGGAGTCACCCGGGAGACACTCCACGCCCTTAGTTTGAAGCAGTTTAATTATAAATCCCATGTTACAGTTGCCGCCAAGACAATGTTCAGGGAACAGCAGAGTAGATTGTACGATGTTGGTGATAAGGCGGGCAAATTGATCGCATGGCTTGATAGAAAGGAAAGAGCGAATCGTGTGGTTCCCGTGATACTGACTTCGGATGGTGTGTGCGTGACTGACCCTGGCGAGATTGTGGAATGTTTTGCTGATTATTTTCGTGTGGTTTACTCCCCGGTGTCCGACAGAGATGAAGATAACTCGTTTGCTGCTGAGGGACATTGCTTTGCCTGGTCTGTCTGAGGAGGACCGAGAGCGCATGGAGGCTCCGTTGTCGGTTGATGAGATTGCTACCGCAATCCGCTCCATCCTTTCTGGTAAGGCCATTGGCCCTAATGGCCTCCCTGTTGAATTGTATAAACTGCGCCCGGACAAAGTTGCGCCCTACCTTCGCGCAATGTTCAGGGAGTCACGTGAGCTCAGCGCCCTCCCCTATGATCAGCGTCTGGCTACTATAGTCGTGATTCCTAAGGAGGGCAAGCCTTGTGATCGCTGTGAGTCGTATCGGCCTATTTCCCTACTGAATGCCTAAGATCCTTGCCAAGGTCCTTACCAATCGCTTAATCACTGTAATTTGTGACCTGATCCACCCGGATCAATCCGGTTTCATTCCGCACCGAAACACTGGTCTTAACCTGCGGCGCCTACACGGTGTTCTCGCTAGGGCGGAGTCTCTATCGGAGCCGGCCATCTTGGCTTCCTTGGACGCCACGATGGCCTTTGATACGATCGAATGGCCATATCTTTGGGCCACTCTGGCGAAATTCGGTTTCGGTGCGGACTTTATTAATTAGGTTAAGCTTTTGTATTCGGATCCGTTAGCTCAGGACATCGTCAATGGCAGAGTGTCCCGGTCCTTTGCTCTCGGGAGGGGTACGCGGCAGGGATGCCCGCTGTCCCCCTTGCTCTATGCTCTTGCTCTCGAACCGCTTGCAGCCGTTGGGAGCCTTCGATAAAGGGCATCTAGTGGTCCCCCGATTTTGAAGATCGTGTTTCGTTGTACGCCGACGATATCCTTTTATACCTTACCTCCCCTCGTAAATCCCTTAACGTCCTGTTTGAGGTTCTCACTTCTTTCGGCAAGAACTCCGGCCTGATTATCAATTGGTCCAAATTGTGTGTGTATGTCATCTCGGGCGGCCTTCCCCCCCTTGCCGAGTAGGTTTCCCATTCAAATCTCGCAATCAGGCTTCAAGTACCTGGGAGTCTATATATCGTTGGACCCGGTTGCCCGCTGCGAACACAATCTCTCCCTCCTCTCCGACGACTGAAGGTGGACGTGGCTCGGTGGCATAAGCTGCCGTTATCGCCACTTGGTCGAGCGGCACTCTTTAAAATGATGTCGCTGCCTCGCTTTCTCTATGCGCTTCAAAATTCTTTTGACGCTATTCCGGCGGCGTATTTTTGGGAAGTGGAGGGTTTGCAGAGGAGGCTCGTGTGGGATGGTCGTGCTCGCATTGCTCTGGCAAAACTCACTCTCCCCTGGTATGACGGGGGCATTGCGCTCCCGGACATCAGGAGGTATTACTGGGCCTCTCAGTTGTCCGCCATCAACCATGCTACGTATGAACCCGGTCCGGCTCCTGCATTCGAGATGGACAAACATCAGTTGCCCGGCGGTAACTTCAATAGAGCACTCTACTCTCCGACAACGGGGAGGAACCTCACGGGACCCACTAAGGTTGCGGTGCGTGTGTGGAAAGATGCGAATGCGGCTATGGGATGGAATGATCGATTGACGCAAGCGACCCCATTGTATGCGTCGGAACGCTTGGGATGCCTCTGGACAACAAAAGGTTTTGAGAACTGAGACATGATTGGTATCAGCAGAGTGGGTGATCTTTGGGTGAAGGGAGTGGTGAAGACCTTTGCGATGCTTCAAAGTGAGTACGAGTTGGGAGAACGAGAGTTCTTCAGGTATGTACAGGTTCGCCACGCTTTGCTGTCTGTCTTCACAGCTGGTGAATCGGTTCCCATTCGAGGACCGTATACTTGATGGTCATCTGCCCGATAGTACAATCTCCTTGATCTACAAGAAACTAACAATCGGGCAGACCTTCTTGTACGTCTCAGAGAGGTCTGGTCTGGAAACGGGTTGGAGTTGGATGACTAGGACTGGCAGGCCGCCTTATCCTCCCCCAAAGAAGTAGTCATTCCGGCCCGTCTCCGTCTTGTCCAGCTCAAGATTCTCTACCGTGTATATGTTACGGGTCCTCGTTTGGTTGCGATGGGTTTTTCCCTGGATGGGTTGTGTAAGCGTGGATGTGGTATAAGTGCTACCTTTCTCCACATCCTCTGGGAGTGCCGGGAGGTGGCGGCGTATTGGCAGCGGGTGCATGCGGTCATGGAGGGTGTTACCGGGGTTGCTTTGCTGCCTGAAGCCCGTAGATGTTTGTTGAATGTGTGGGAGCCGAATGATTATAACATTGCCCAGGCCCGGTGGGCGGCACTGGGGAACATGATTGCGAAAAGAGATATTGCGCAGTTATGGGGTTCCCCGCGGTCTCCCACCGTGTCGGCATGTAAGGAGAATATGGACTGGTGTATGTTTAGAGAGAAGACGGTATACGTGGCTAGGGGCAAGCCTAGGGTGTGGAGCAAGATCTGGGGTCAGTGGAACGCCTACCGAGGGAACATTTGCACACCTCCCCTCGAAGACACTTTGGACATTCCATCCTCCCCCTGATTCGGAGGTTCCTGTAACGATATCTTCCTTTTTTTTCTATGGTCTGACTTCCCCACTGCCTCCCCCCTTCCCGATTGTCTTTCATGCCCTCCTGATCTGTTATTTTGTACTGTGGGTCCCCCCCATCGGAGCTTGACAGCGTCTATAACGTCTTTCGCCTTGAGTCTTTTTCCCTTGTTTTCTTCTTCCTTTTGCTTAAAAAATTAAAAAAATGTATATCCTGCCTACATCCTGTGCTGCCGAAAAGGTATCCTGTGTTAATTTGGACCACAGAAGAGCGGTCGCTGCTCTGTTAACTACATACACTGCCTTACATGTCCTAGCGGCCGGCCTCTGTGGTTGTAGGCCCATACTTGTAATGCTATTTTTGCACAATAAAGTTTAAAAAATTTTTTTTTATAATAAATAAATAATGGAAATGCCAATTATTCTCTCAATCGAACTCGCGAATGATACCAATGTAATCCATGAACCATTGATTTTGTTTTAAGATAATTGTTATTTGGTAAATTTCCATGTTTATTAGCTTTGATGATGATTTCTAAGGAAATGTTCGATTTATGATCATACATTATTTGGATTCACATATGTCATCCCTTAGTTCATCATTTTTCAACACATTATTGTCAATAGTCTTTCTTCACTCTTGACTGACACGATAGAATTTTACCCAACCACAATACAAGTCACTGAGACATTATTATCACGTGATCGGACTCTTGTCCAATCATAACACAGAACAAACAAATTTAAAGCCTTTGCCGTTCGCCACACTACATTATTTTGTCGATCGATTTTAGCCTTCACATTTTCCACTTTCCATTTGCACCTTTAATATGACGAAAGAAAAAGTTCCCGGCAAGTTAGAACTAGGTCGATTCATCCACCACAGACATCACGTGACACACTTAACACATGACTTATACCATTCTATTAAAACCCTCATTACTGGTTCACACTAAACTCACGTGACCCGGAACACGGATGTGAACACTGAGATAGACAACTAATGTAAGTTGCACCTTCGCGTCTTTAATCAGAACTCGATTATTACTATTTTTATAACTTTTGCTCGTTAAAATGGTCTACCATCTAGTTTACATTGTTCTATCATTGTATCATTGAGAAGAATGTCGTGACATGTTAGAACCCTTGCTGATGATACGAACGAATTAGCACGTGTTTGGTTCCTACGGAACACAGAAGTCTAAAATGTAATTTACGAACGATAGTCTCTTATTGAATTCATTTGTTATATTTGAGTATTTTCACGTTATTACTGAATGTTAAGGTCCTGAATGTTTTCTTATCATTTTCTTTAACAGGCCCCTGATGAAGGGTTATTTTTCTCCAACCCGAAATGCATTGGGCGTAATATAAAACTGCAAATATCGGAATATTCATGAACACAATGAATTTTTCTTCACGAATTGTAAAATGTCAAAAATGAACAATTAAATATTACGATGGAATTGAAACAATAGTCGTAATTTGGTCATTTAAAGGATTGGTATAAACATCGTTGATAGATACACATGAACTAGAGAAGAAACCTAGCAGTTTCAATCAAAAGGAGCGCATTCTTCGTGGTTTGTTTAAGCCACACTCGATAAAAGTAACTTTAAGGCACTGCAGACTCAGTGCGACAAGGATTCGTGGAGAAGTGTGGCTCACTGGTTAGAGCAGGCAGACCCTGAAGCAGAGGTCAGACCCGGGACCAGGGTTCAATTCCCGACGCGGCAGGGTCTTGAGCTCAAATGTCCATGGACTCGATAATTCTCGCTTCGGTGCCTGACCTAATCATGGGTTCACACTCTGCAACTCTGGGCATTAAGCTTGCTTAATCTCCACAACGGCCCCCCGCGGCGGGATGCCTGGCTTTCACCTTGGGGATGCCCTGTAGGGGCTATCTCACAGGGAAAAGACAGGACGGGTTCCCAAGGCAAGCGCGGAGATACCCCTTCGGGGGTCGATTCAGGCGCTATATAAGAAACATAATAATAATAATAATAGCGCCAAAACGAACATTGTAGAAACAGTCACTGTCAATAAAGGTGTGCACGAAGATAACATTGTTTGACTAAAGTTTCTATCCACATCCAGAGCGTTCAACGTCTCAGCCCAACAATGGGATTGGCACCTTTTAATGCTGCAGTTTTTCTTCAAATGCTCAGCCTGGTGTCTGGGATAACATGACATGTCTAGATCCTGTAAATATTGATGCACCTGCTAGTCTAGAAGTGGTTTGCAAAGTACAGCTGAAACATAATATTCATTGTGAAGATCTTTCTATCCAAAAGGTTCTGCAGAGAACGATGGTAATTTAGTCCATACCACTTCTGTCGTTGTCTTGTAAAGTGTACCAGCACAGGAAGATCCAAGGCCTTAAAGTCTATTAAATCATGGGGCAAATGTTTTTGTCCCATGAGTGAATCATCCAGTTTCTGGGAAGGTTTCATATATGTCAAATACTGGTCATCTGGGGTTAGATCTTAAGACTAACAAATTGGACTTTGACTTTCTAGTAAAAGGATACATCTCATGATCTAACATTAAAGCAAAGTCAAAAAGTAGCTTTATTCAGATTCGGTTACAGAAGTCCATAAAAGCACATGTTAAAAGAAAACAATGAATACTTCTCATATCATTTGTTAATAATAAGCAATTAGTAAATCTCATATCATATGTTATTATGAATAACTCCTTAAAAAAGTCCTTATATAAAAAGCATAAACAAATCGAAACCGAAATGCCATAGGATCCTATACAAGGTTAAAAAAAAAATTCAGATCATTGACTATCTACCTCAGCAAGCTTTTTAAAAACAATGAGACGCTATACATGGTAAGCTCATCCTCCATCCTTTGTAAATTTTAGTAGGGCTGGTCTGCACTGTCTCAGACCACAGTTTTTAAATAAGCTGAGAATATACCTTTTCCTAATTGTAGTATAAAATTTACAAAAAAAGACAATGTAACATCGACTGTTGGGACATGTCATCGCATGGGCACAGGGGCAAAGGTTTAGACCAGTTATTGACCTCGGGGAAGGTCAGAAGTCTAAAGAAACTGCCCCCCACTGAAACGGGTTAGCAACATGCAGGAAAAGCTGCTCGTGGTAAGTATTAGATACTGCTGTAGACCAGGGCCTCCTAGCATTAATTGATTTTGAATTACAGTTGGCTTCCTGCCCTCCAGCTTCCACCTTGCCTCATCCAGATAGGTAAGGCAAATGTCCTTAAGTTTCCTTCTACTGACTGTTGCCATGATTTCCAGATTATTAAAATATTCCTGGTGGCCTATGGCAATTAGGAAGTGTCTTATGTACCTAAACCACTCAATTTTCATACTCCCCTCCAGAGTCAAGCAGTCCCGAATGATCTCTCTATTCAGATCTGTCTCTTGAGACCCACACCCTGTGCCACAACAGGACTGGGCTTAGCTTGATGAGGTCTGACACGTACACTAAGCCCAACTCTTTGTGGCAGACATATGTGGAGGCAGCTCTTGGGACTGCAAGTAAAAAAAGAATAAAGGCATTTTCGCAGGCCTGGATTTTACTAGTGTCCGTAATGCCCCATAGGCCTGCCCCATAGATTCCAGTGGACACACACTTGGCTTTGTATATATCAATCAAGATTTTTACTGGTCTACCCCCTAGCTTGATGGCAAAATTACGTAGTGCTCCAATGGCACGAGAGAAAGCCAATTTCTTTGCATTGGCAGCTGTAACCCACGTCCTTTTTTTGTCAAAGGGTATGCCCAAATATGTAAAGGTTTTAATTGAATCAGTATTTGCCCCATCCAGGAAAATATTACATGGAACCTTATTATTTTTGGAGCAGGACATACTAACAGTTTTACTGGTGTTAATTTTTAGGCCCGCCTACTCATAAAAATAGAAAAGGATTTAAGTGAACTCTGGAGGCCCCTTTGCGTACGCGCCATTATAACAGCGTTGTCCACGTAAAGCAAGATTGGCGCTGATCTAACTTCAACCTGTGGATAATCCTGTCAGTTTTCAATCAGGTGGGATGCTACACTGTTGATGTATAGGTTGAATAAAAAAGATGCCAGTATGCATCCCTGGCGGACTCCTTTTTTTATTGGGAATTTGGCAGTGCACTCTCCCTTTAGACCGAAGCGGACCTTGGCGCCTGCTCCCCGATACAATTCCTTGATGAAATTTATAATGCTGGGGTCAATTTCTAAACTCCCATAAAACCTCATGGCTGACGCAGTCAAAATCAGAGCTTAGGTCTACAAAAGTCAGGAATAGCTTATCCCCTTTTGCGACCACATATTTACCAATAAAGGTGGCCAGATTAAGACTTTGCTCCACTGTACCCACACCTTCTTTAAATCCATATTGGTATTTAGCGAGTGCACCCGTCTCTGTTGCCCACAACTGTAATCTATTCAAGATGACCCTGCCAGCCACTTTCATCAAGGAATCTAGCAAGGATATGGGCCTGTAGCATTTTGGGTCTTGGCGATCACCCTTTTTAAAAATGGGGATCACTATGGCTTCTTGCCAAGTTGATGGGAACCCTATTTTGTTGGAGCCGTTTAAAACATTGATCAATAGAGGAGCCCATAACTCAATTTTGCATTTGCTCTCAGAAATTGATTCACTGAAATTAGTGAAAAGCAGTGAAACTGAAAATGTGTATATACATTTATCAGATCCTGTACCCAGCACAAGAACTACCTTTGGGTCAATGATGATTGCAAATCTAATAATGCCTCACTGTTATTTCCTCAAGTGGGTTACTGATGTAATCCCTGTTGAGCAAGGAATAGTTTTATTTGTTAACAAGTCCAAGGTGTCAGGTCAGAATAAGAATGGGTATCGTTGCCACCATGGCTTGATTAAGTTATACTGCATGGAAACCCCAAGAATGATGGTGTATCAATAGACGGGGGGGGGCAGATTTATAAAAATCCTAGAGCCTTTCAATACTGTATTCAGGCATTAGAGCAGGGGGGTGAGCTAGCTAAATGGAGTTGGGTGGCGGGAACTTTGAACAACAATCACCCCAAACTTTTGGAGTCATGGAGATAGCTCCTTTGAAACAGTCACATCTTGGAATCTGGTAGACTTGGGCAAACAGTGTAAAAGTGGATTCTTTAGAGTCCTTTCATCCAGCAATTACATGTCTTTAGGAAACCTGGGGCTGTTTTAAGGTCAAGCATTAAAATTATGTTTTTGTTTGTGAGGCAAAACCTGCTTCTAAGGGGCATCCTAGTGGGGGAAATAGCAATTTTGATAAAGAATGTCAACTGGAATCACAAATTTTTCATTCATCTCTCCAATTTATGCCTGCTTCTAAAACTAAAACTTACTACAAATGAAGGTTCAGGGGGTTCCCTTTTAGGTCTCGCCTAGCGTACTGCGTAAGCAATCGCTATACGAGAGATATAGAGAGCTGCTCCAAGAAAGATTACCAAGGGGCTTTTGAATGCAGATTATCGACAGTACATGTGCTCCGTGCGCGCGCTCGCCATTTGCTTCCTGCCCCCCCATCCCCATCAGACTTCAAAGGTATGCGCTCCCCCGCCCCTGCCACAGCAATGCCGAGAGCTTGTTTTTTTCATCTCTTCCTCGCATCGCTGGCCTTCCAGGCATCGCTGGCGTAATTACTTTCACTTTCGCTGCCATTGAAACAGATGGGCTTTGATTTATTCTTGTGGTACAAGTTCTTCAGACAACCAGCGGAGGGCGGCCAACACTTCCATTGTAATCCTGCTCACTGGATTATTTTATGGCTTGTTTCGGTTTCCTTCTTTCTTTCACGTTTTGTTATTTATTAGCAGTGTTCATTCTGTCGTTATTTTTTATTGCCTTTTTATTTCGTATCTAACTTTCTTCCTTCCCTTCTCTCTTTATTGTTCCCCTTTTCTCTATTCCCTACTTTTACTTTTCTCCTCTCGTCTCCGCTCCCCTCCTTTCCTCTCCTCTTCATAGCTATACAAATTAACTTCATAGGGGCACTGCTGTTTTGCCCCCGGGTACCTTTGATGGATGCTAATTTCATTGTTTAACGCCCACCCCTTTCCTCGTTTACGGCACGCCCTCACCCCAAGTTCTCAATCGAGCTTCTTTGATAGTTCTACCAGCTAAGCCCTCAATTTATTTAATTTTATTTGTAGTTTCATATAGCGCGATCTCAACCCGTATTGGATCGCTTTACATGAGCACCAATTAAGATACGCAAGGACACATTTATTTTGTACTAGGCACGAGGAGATTACATGATTTGCCCAAAATCACAGGATTCTGTCATTGAATCGACGCCGAGGCTCAAACCTAGTTTCCCCACCTCCAAAGTTGGTAGCTCTGTCCACAGCCTGCGTTATTTTAGTCAGTTCTTTGTGAGTGCCAAAATCCGATTCCTCGCTGTAAGCAACGTCTAGAGTAACAATTTAGGATCGGGAACGTGCTCATTTCTGGCTCCATGTTTAGAATCACTAGTTTTGCAGCTATTATTGCCCATAATCTTTTCATAACCTGAGGCTCTGATTAAGCTGAACTTTCTTTTCTGTTAGCTCACCAGCCAATAAAAACACGAACAGCAATACCTAGTAGGAATTTGTAGCAAACAAAAAATGCAATGCAAAATGTCTACACACAACGAGTAACATAAAATGCTTCTGTCGTAGTCTCTTCATCTCTCTTTGCTGCTCACAGCAGCTGATAAGCCCCATTATCGTTATGTATCATATTTCATCTGTTAATGTGTATTTTCTTATTTTTATTGACATAGCTAACTTTTGCCCATTAAGCTTGCAGGGCTTCTCCCTATCGGTTTAATGCCGGCTCACTGAATCACATCACAGTCTAGTTCCGGTTGAAATGTCCATCTAGGGGTGTTCACCGCAACATCCCCAGGCTGTTAAGTTTTGGTTTGACCCAAAGTCACATGACCGCAGTTGTTTAATAAAAGGAGCGTAGCAGCACAATCGATTATTCTGCACTAGCTACGATCCTTGTTTGGCTTGCATTTGTTTTCTTATTCAAAATGCTTGATAGACCAATGAGCTTCCTCTACACTGCCATGTAGGCCTTGTTAATAGGAAGTTTTGCAGGAACTGGTTCCACAATCACCCGCCATTTCTGCTGGGTGGGTGGTCTAGCCAACTGGCACTTAGCATCCACAGCGGAAGACATGCAATAAGTGCATTCATGACAAGTGTTCACTAATGCCTGCCATTGCTGCTCGGTCTAGACTACTGGCACCAGGCGTTTACAGCGAGACATGCTGCTGTCGGCATGACACACAATAAAAAGATTGTTAACCTCATAAGTGCTGCGCCAGTCCAACGGCCGATGGCACCACTACCTGCACCTGCGCAATGGAACGTTCAGCACTGGAGCTGGACGTTCCATAGCTGCTAAGGTGTTAAGTGAGCTCACACTTCTAACCTGCAGGTACTGTTGATGCTAATCTAGGTTATTGAACCAGGCAAGCCCAGGATGGGGTAAGTATGGCAAAGCTGGGTGAATCCTCTAGCTAGCATCACACTTTATCTACTTCATGCCAAATTGTACCTTCCTCTTTACATGCAGTGAGGCTACAGGCTCGCCTCTTCACTGTGGGAACTATGAATCACTAATTAGTGTTTCTTTGAGTGTGTACTGTCTACTATTCATGCAATATGTTTAGTGTGAATGTTTTTGATCACAGGTTATGTCCAGTTAATGTGTTCACATATTCCTCTTTTTACACAGCAATTGGATGCTGATCTTTAGGTGCATGCTCGAAAACCACGATACAGTAGATTTTGGATAGGCGTTTTGTGACTGCTACACCGCTTTTAGGCACACAGGATTTTACACAGTGACCATTAATATATGTAAGCTAATTCTCACTTTTGTGTTACAGATTTGGAATAACACAAAGTAGGTATATGGTTTATATTTGGCATTCAGAGTGCATCATTGTGCAGCATTCAGGTATATTGTAAGGCACAGTTGTGAGTGGTCTTGGTCTCTACCACTGTACCGCCCTCACTCACTGTCTATCGCCCTCCCTCCCTCCATCTGTCCATCGCCCTCCCTCCCTCCATCTGTCCATCGCCCTCCCTCCCTCCATCTGTCCATCGCCCTCCCTCCCTCCATCTGTCCATCGCCCTCCCTCCCTCCATCTGTCCATCTGTCCATCGCCCTCCCTCCCTCCATCTGTCCATCGCCCTCCCTCCCTCCATCTGTCCATCGCCCTCCCTCCCTCCATCTGTCCATCTGTCCATCGCCCTCCCTCCCTCCATCTGTCCATCGCCCTCCCTCCCTCCATCTGTCCATCGCCCCCTCCCTCCCTCCGTCCATCGCCCTCCCTCCCTCCATCTGTCCATCGCCCTCCCTCCCTCCATCTGTCCATCGCCCTCCCTCCCTCCATCTGTCCATCGCCCCCTCCCTCCATCTGTCCATCGCCCCCTCCCTCCCTCCGTCCATCGCCCCCTCCCTCCCTCCGTCCATCGCCCCCTCCCTCCGTCCATCGCCCTCCCTCCATCTGTCCATCGCCCTCCCTCCCTCCATCTGTCCATCGCCCGCCCTCCCTCTGTCCATCCCCCGCCCTCCCTCTGTCCATCCCCCGCCCTCCCTCTGTCCATCCCCCGCCCTCCCTCTGTCCATCCCCCGCCCTCCCTCTGTCCATCCCCCGCCCTCCCTCTGTCCATCCCCCGCCCTCCCTCTGTCCATCCCCCGCCCTCCCTCTGTCCATCCCCCGCCCTCCCTCTGTCCATCCCCCGCCCTCCCTCTGTCCATCCCCCGCCCTCCCTCTGTCCATCCCCCGCCCTCCCTCTGTCCATCGCCCGCCCTCCCTCTGTCCATCCCTCTAGCCATCGCCCGCCCTCCCTCCCTCCAGCCATCGCCCGCCCTCCCTCTGTCCATCGCCCGCCCTCCCTCTGTCCATCGCCCGCCCTCCCTCTGTCCATCGCCCGCCCTCCCTCTATCCATCGCCCGCCCTCCCTCTATCCATCGCCCGCCCTCCCTCTATCCATCGCCCGCCCTCCCTCTATTCATTGCCCGCCCTCCCTCTATCCATCGCCTGCCCTCCCTCTATCCATCGCCTGCCCTCCCTCTATCCATCGCCCGCCCTCCCTCTATCCATCTATTGTGTTTTTATCTAGGAATCTGAATCAATATTGCTATTATATGCCCTTGTACGGCTATAATCAATAATTTCCCTATAATGGCATAAGAATCAGATCCACATTTAAGTAAATAGCCCTTGCAGTCCAAAGCACAGCAGAAGCTACTTCCTTGGATTCCTAGAAAGCACAACGAGTTCTTTCGACACACCAAACCTCCAGCAACCTGGGAGATCCCCATTTGCTTTTGTTTTGATTTGTCATAGAACTCCTGCGAGCACTGTAAGAACGGCCAGTTCTTAGTGACATCTTTATTGACGTCTTCTGTCCAACCTTACGCCAAACCCGGCACCTTTCAGGTATAAATATACCAACGTTGCCTTAAGCAAACACACGGTGGTGTTGGAGCAGAGCAGCCATCTACTTGCCCGAGAGCCCAGCTGATGCGAGAGCCCACGGACGCTGCCCTCCTCTTTGACGCGCTGAGAAAGACGCTGTCTTTTTCTCCAGCCGAGAAAATCCAGCTCCGGCGTTTCCAGCCTACCCTTGCGAAGTTGCTGGAATATCGAGTCCTGAGGAAAGAGATACCAGACCTCCCACATTCTATTACCAAGGTACGGAGCGGACTAAACCCTTAAAGAGAATTCTTGAGTCAGATTCTTGGCAAAATCAACTTAACTTAAACTGCTACATACTTACTCCTTCCCACGTATTAGGCTTAGGTCAGGTACACTGGGGTAGGCGTATTTAGAAGCAACAGTTGAGTACGTTAGCCAATGTATATATGTATGTATAGATTTTATCCATTTTAAGTATCTTATGGCTAAGAATCCATATCAATGCTTTTACAGTATTATTTCATAATACTCCTTTTACTGTACGCACTTTACTTTACATTAAGTATTGCAATTGTGGCAATTCATTTCTCTTGCATGAGAAGGAAGACTGCTCAATAAATTATACCTTTTATTGAAAACGCCAGTCTCTCTCTTCTCTGCACTCTGGTGAAACTAAGTACGCACTTTGGACTGAATGAAATAGCTGTCTATTGTTTTCACACGACTAGAGATATACTCTTATTCTGAGGGAGCAAAGTTGTCATGTTATATGGTTGTCGGAAGCTAATCCCTTCTTGTCAATCGAGGGAGGTTAAACTCCTCCTCGTTTATTCGAGAAAGTTTCGAGTGACCTCTGAGCTAGCTGGCAAACCTTAAGTCTAATATAGTCAGTAGAGACCTAGTCTACCTCAGTCCTACATCTACACTGCTGAATATATTATTCCAATGCGCAGAGCCTATTGGGAATATAGGAACTACACTACACATCGCCCTCCCTCCCTCTACCCATCGCCCTCCCTCTACCCATCGCCCTCCCTCCACCCGTCGCCCCCCCTCCCTCTACCTGTCGCCCTCCCTCCCTCTATCCGTCGCCCTCCCTCCCTCCCTCTATCCGTCGCCCTCCCTCCCTCCCTCTATCCGTCGCCCTCCCTCCCTCCCTCTATCCGTCGCCCTCCCTCCCTCCCTCTACCCGTCGCCCTCCCTCCCTTTACCCGTCTCCCTCCCTCCATCCGTCGCCCTCCCTCCCTCTATCCGTCGCCCTCCCTCCCTCTATCCGTCGCCCTCCCTCCCTCCCTCTATCCGTCGCCCTCCCTCCCTCTATCCGTCGCCCTCCCTCCCTCTATCCGTCGCCCTCCCTCCCTCTACCCGTCGCCCTCCCTCCCTCTACCCGTCGCCCTCCCTCCCTCTACCCGTCGCCCTCCCTCCCTCTACCCGTCGCCCTCCCTCCCTCTACCCGTCGCCCTCCCTCCCTCTACCCGTCGCCCTCCCTCCCTCCCTCTATCGATCGCCCTCCCTCCCTCTCTCTCTCTATCAGCAGCAATACCAGCAGCACTCGGGGGCAATAACAGCAGCACTCGGGGGCAATAACAGCAGCACTCGGGGCAATAACAGCAGCACTCGGGGGCAATAACAGCAGCACTCGGGGGCAATAACAGCAGCACTCGGGGGCAATAACAGCAGCACTCGGGGGCAATAACAGCAGCACTCAGGGGCACCACAGCATCACTCAGGGGCACCACAGCATCACTCAGGGGCACCACAGCATCACTCAGGGGCACCACAACATCACTCAGGGGCACCACAACATCACTCAGCGCCACCACAGTATCAATCTGTGCAACCATTGAACAACTGGTTCAAATATGTTCTCTCAATGTTTCAAGCTTTATTACAAATGTCACAAAAAGATGTTAATATTTCACTTCTGTTCTTGGAATTTCGTCACAATAAAATACACTGAACATAATCTTCACAAAAGTTATTTACAAAAGTTTAAGCTATTGCCATTATAAATTACAATAGCTTTTATTTTAGTATTAAATATTTTTAAAAAAATAAAAAAAGCCAGTGTTATTTGTAATATCAATACATCCAAGTCCCATAAATACAACACATATTGCAGTACAAACGCTACAGGTGTCGAAAGTTAAAAATATTGGCATTGTAAACGACAAAGCTATTCATTTTTCTATTTTCAAAACCGACACAAATACAAAATGTGTCATTTACAATACCAATAGCTCAAACTTTCCTAATGCGGGACCTATTGCATTGCAAATGCTTGTTTTTGCTAGCTAACATATCCAGCAAGGAAAAACGTACGATAATCTAGTAAGCTCCATCTTCACGTCTATGCATGATATAAGTATTTCGAAGGATTGTTCCAAGATAATTGTAGGTGACCTAAATGCAAAAGTGTCCAACTCTGCATGCTTGTCCATTGCAAATTTGGAAAAGGAGGAAGCCAGGGCAATCCCCAAATGTGTGTTTCGCTCTAGGAATAGGACAGACAGGCAGTTTTTTTTTTTATTGCGGAACTCCCTTCGAATGTAGGAATTTGTGTTTTTGAATGGGCGAATCCCCAATGATACACCCACATAATTTACATTTCTTTTTCCTCATGGCCAGTTTCTGAACAATTACATAATTGCTTTCTGTCAGATGCACGGGGGCTTGTTCTAATTTAAACGTGCGGTCATCTGCTCTGAGTCATCATTGTTTTTTGAGTATCAATGTTGAACTAATGAAGCATGTCTCAGAGCCATGGAACTGACTGAGGGAGTGATTTAGTGTATAATACATTGAATGGGCGGACCTTCTGGGCCTTCAGCAGTATAAAGGCTTTAAGCACTAAACTGTTGGAGGTTACTAATGGTATAAAGGTGACAGCATAGATGAATCCAATGATTTTGTATGAACGTTTTTCTTAGCCTAGCAAGTAAAGATAGAAACCCGATGTTAGATAAAAAAAAGTTAATCAGAACTTAAAGCCGGTACATCAGTAAATAAATCGACTGGTAAGTTAACAATTTGCCCTTTTTCCCATCTCCTGACAGATTTGCCAATTTAAATGAACGATCTAAATTGACAGCCTTGGATTGGAGAAGAGAAAATGACAGTAAATGATTTAATTCAAGAGATGCTTCAGCTTCAAAATGATCTAAGAAAGTACGGGCATCTAGTAGCACTGTTTTGTGATTCTAGAGAGTGCTCAAGCAATTCTTATCTCGGATGCTGACTGGACACATTTTATTTTCAATTTTTACGCTGGTAACTATAGTGTCAGACCCTTAAACCAAAGAGTAGATGCAGACTCTATGAATTATATGGGCCTCCTTCAGTCCAGGAGACTGTGGGGTTTATCAGGAGTGCCAGAGCATTGGGTGCAATGGGACCCGATGAAATCTTTGGTCTTGATTACTAAACAGGCTGATGTACTCTGGGCAGCATTTTCGTGCCCATTATTTGATTATTGCTACCTTTCAGGGAATGACCCCGTCTTGTTAGTATGTGTGTGCCTCTATACAAAAAGGGTTCAAAAACTTCTCCTGCAAGCTACAAGCAAATATCGTTATTAGATGCAGCAGGCAAACATTTTGCTAAAAGTATATTAGGACACATCCAACATTGGGTAACTCAAAATATTCTCCCAGGCCAGGCCGGATTCAGGAGGGATTTTAGTACTTTGGATAACATTGCAGTACTACAGGCAATCATAGAAAAGTATCCTGGGTCAAGGGGAAGGTCTGTACACAACCTTTATCAACTTCTCCACAGTTTGATAGAATTGACCATTGAACGCTGTGGAGAAAGTGGTTTCAGATGGGCATGCCCTCACATTGGTTGAGGCTAGAAATAGCTCTTCATACGTTAACCTGGAGTCAAGTGTTGATGGATGGAAATTATGGTTTATCACAAAAAGCGGACACAATGGGCAGAGACTAGGCTGCCTGTTGGCGCCTTTGTTTTCTTTATATATTAATGAACTCCCATGCAGGGTAGGAATAGAAAGTGGCTCTGTATATACTGGACCAAAGTAAGGTACAGTGTGCACAGAGTCCACAGTCCCAAGAGGCTAAAGTTAGAAATAACCTTACTCTCTAAAGTGGTAGCTTGGTCGAGCAGTAAGGCAGTATCAGAGGACAGTGTAAAGCATTTGTTGTACACCCTCAGTCAGCAAATGGTCTCACACACTCAAGAACTAAACTCTAAGCCAATTGTTTTGTATATAAAAATATAAAGGTACTGTATTTTAGAACCACAGTAGGTATCAAATACTTTCTCAGAATGAGATGTTGCAATTGAATACTTTCAAATAAATAACAGTTGACTTTTAAATGCAATAGTTACAGTTGTTGCAATATGCAACACAAGTTTAAACACAAAATAGCATTGAGCTCAATTGGAAGTTTTAAGTAAATGCAATACAATCACTTTACGAATGTTTTTCTTACTCAGGGCTGAATCGGGCTGGATCCTGGATTCAGCCCTGGCGCATTTCCTGTAAACAGTTCAAAGACGTCGTTTTTGTTACACAGGCGATTTTTAAGGAATATTTGTAAGTTTTGAAAATCGACACTTAGAAGAAATTCTGGCAAAAACCAGACAATGTATTCCTATAGGGGAAAATTAGGTTAACAGTAAATCACGGTTATAATTACTTTTCAGGTTCAGTACTGGGCTCAAAGATTCAGCACTGTGATCTCTCCTGACTGCAGGCGAGTAAATTTGTTTGTGATGTTCGGACGATTTTTAAGGAATATTTTAAAGTTGTGAAAATAAATCGACACTTAGAAGAATTTCCAAGTGAAACCAGCCAATGTTACCCTATGGAGAAAATCAAGATATAGGTCTTTGGGTAGGTGCTCGACTGGCAGAGTTAAGGTTCTGGGGATAGACTCAGGCGTCTCCCAGGGTCAGGTAAGTACTGGTGTTACACCTTCAGCGGCACAGGGGCAGCCGGGTGCAGAGAGAGTAGATCCAATGTTATCCTATGGAGGATAGGGGGCCCTCGGTTGGTGAATGCTAGCAGGCAGGCCACACGGCTGTGGGAGCTGAGCTCCTGGTCACTTACACAGGGCACGCGGGGAAGTAGAGTAGGATAGATGCTGCACTCCCAGTGGCACTCTGGCGGCTGGGTGCAGGGTGCTTTTGGGCCTTCAGACGCCCAATGATATTCAAAGGGAATGCTGGCAGTTGAACAAAGGCTGCAGGCTCGGGGACGGAGATTCTTCTGGTGCGACCACCACTTCGAGAGGTAAGTTGGTATCTTGGAGGAAAGGTAGACACCCAGGAATTGGGCACAGGGGGGCATGGGGTGCAGGGGTGTCTTGACGTTGGGAAATCTTACCCTCAGCTTGTCGCAGTTGGAGGGGTCCCTTGTTGTGAGGCTGCAGGCGTCGTCAGGAGCGTAAAGGGGGGTCCTTGGGCACTGGATTCGTGGTCACAATCGCCAGGGGGACATCCTCATGGTCTTTGTTCACTCAGGCACAGGCCGGGCTCGGAGGGTGCAGAGTGTGCTGGATTCGCGGTTCCTGGCTGGCACAAGGGGTTGTTGCTGTTAGAGCAGAAGCACTGCTCATGGGAGTCCCAGTCTTTAGATTAGCAAGGCAGGCAGGTCCTCCGGGGTTTGAGGTTGCTGTTCGCAAGAGACCCTGGGGTTTAACAGGAGCTGGTTCAAGGATCAACGGGCCGGTAGGGCTGGGGCCAAGTCGGTTGGTGTCGTCCTCTTGTTAAAGATGCACAGCAGATCTTCTTGGTCTTCTTTCTTGTTTCTGAATCGGAATCCGAGGAAGGAAGGTTCAGGGTTCCCCTAATTACTAGATGTAGGGGTGTTACAAGTAGGGTAAGGGCAGGGACCAATGGGTCCCTGTCCTGGGATGAGTACACCCCCTATCCTGCTCCTCTCCTTAGGGAGGCGGGCAGGAGCCTATCACTGATTGGGCAGGGCTCCCCATCCTCAAGATGGCGGGAGCCCGGAGTTGTGCATCACCTCACTTCTCCCACCTGAGGGGTAGGGTTGGCAGAGGCTGGCACACTTAGGGTTTCCCACCTGTCTTCCCACCAGAGTGGGGGTCTGATCCGGTGGGGGCCAGTTGCTGAGTACAGCAATTGGCCTGGGGAAGCTCAGAAAAGGCGCGATGCCTTTGAAGCTTCCCCTGCCCATCTTGGGGGAGGAGGCTTGGCACCTCGTCTCAGGATGTGCATTGTTTCAGGCCCCACAAGAGTGGCAAGCTCTCGACCCTGGGGTACAGA
The DNA here is from genome assembly GCF_964263255.1 of Lissotriton vulgaris. Classification (NCBI taxonomy): domain Eukaryota; kingdom Metazoa; phylum Chordata; class Amphibia; order Caudata; family Salamandridae; genus Lissotriton; species Lissotriton vulgaris. Next base: position 1,053,541,162 of record NC_141685.1, on the reverse strand, counting down.
AACCTGTCTGGCGGTGGCAGCCTCGGTAACCACGCAGTCAGGACACTGGGAGTTGGTTAGGTTTCAGGGGGCATCTCTAAGATGCCCTCTGTAGTGCATTTTACATTAAATCCCACACTGGCATCAATGTGGATTAGTTCGATACCAAACTTCAGTCTTCAGTAGAGCCATTATGGTGTTGTGGAGTTCGTAATGACAACCTCCCAGCACCATATACTCTTAATGGTATCACTGCACGTACAGTGCCCAGGAATGGCCTGAGTACTGTAGGGGCACAAGTCTGATGCACCTGTGCCCACACCACTGGCATAGTGCACCCAGCTGGAGGTGTGACTGAGGTATGCCAGGGCTGTATGTTTGTGGGCATGGCACACAGGGATGTGTGTGCCATGTCGACTGTTTAGTCCTGCACCAAGACACTTCGCTTGCAAAGCAGTGTGTGTGTTTGTGTGTGTGTGTCAGGGTACAGGGCCCCTAAGGGTGGCACAATAAGTGCTGGAGCCCTTAGGGGTCTTCTCTGGTCACAGTGCCCCTGGGTACCTAGGGTACCATTTACCAGGAGCTTGCCTGTGGTCAGAGATGCCAATTGGGTTTAACTTTCAATTCAGTTTTAGGGAAGGAACACAGGCCCTGTGTACCTAATTGGCAGGAGCCCAGGGCACACTCAGTCAAAGTACATCAGCAATTCAGCAAACAGTGGGGCATACCATGCAAGAAAGATGGCACTCACAATGGGTATGCTCCCAAAGTTGGTAATATGAACATATGTGGTCTACTGTATGTGATTGACGTGGTTTTGATGGATTTAACTCCTATTGGGCTCCAAAGACCCGTTGGCACATTAGAACTTCATGCAGAGGAACATTATCTAAAAATTTATATTTTGAAAATTAAGACAGACTTTCTAGAAGAAGGGCTCTAGATTGGGGAAAGGTTCAATTGGTTTTTAGGACATGAAAAGATGGAGAAGGTACAACTCTATTCTTATTGAGGTAAAACAAAAATAGAAATTGTGGAGAATACAATTTTATAAAACACTGTTCGAGTAAGGCTATGTCGCAAGCTGCCGCTGTTAATAGATTATATAAAGTTTGTGGGAAAAGACACTTTGCACTGTCTTTAGGGTAGAAATTCCTCGAACCCAAAGTTATGCTTGTGAGGTAGTGGACATGAAGTATTTGAGTTTCTTCAATGTAAGTGAAGGACGTATTTTGCATTATTTTGTAATCTGAGCTCCATGGAAGCTCTGTATGTTTTAGGTCTGCAATTTGGAATTCTGGCAACTTTTGTTATAGCCCATGTATCAGTTTTGGGCTGGGGAGAACTGTCTGCGTAGCAGGGAAGTGGGATGAATATGTGCCACTTTGCACCATAAGAAAAGAAAAAGTGTATTCTTTTGTTCTTTTTTTAAAAGCTAGGGACATTTTCGGGTTAGATCATGTTATTAGTTTTCCTATTTTTTTTAGTCATTTAAAATAATTTTCCTTTAAAGCAAGTTTGAAGCGGGATATATTACTATTTCACTACCACGAGAGAAAAGTAGGCCTGGGCGGTAAATTCTGCTCCGCTCGCGGAATTTTGGCAATTCTGCGGAGAACCCGGCATTGCCGAAAATTCAGCAATACGCAGCGTAGTGGAATTTTTTCCCTGTTCGCGCTTTCAAAATGTGTGTTCGCGGGAGCGACTTACCGGGATCCCGGCGTTAGCATTGTTTTCCTATCCGTTTGCATGCGCCATAAGATTTTGGTAGCCGGCCCGCGATTTCATGAGTGTGCGATCGTGCACACGTCATTCGGGCGCGCTATTGGACATCTGCGTTCGCGAACAGGAAACACTCATTGCGAGCGGGCGGAAAAGTGAAACAAGATGGCCGCGCCAAGTGGCGACCGCATGGGCAAGTTTGCAAGATATTTCTCCCCCGAGCACGCAAACAGCTTCCCCGAAAAGGAAAAACGCATCGCGAAGTGGCGGAATAAGGAATTTCGCCTGCTCACAGAATTCTGTATAGCTTGCGGAGATTTTTTTACCGTTCCACTGAACTTTGCGTTATGCGACTAAGTAAATTTCGCCCACCCCTAGAGAAAAGGTATAGAAGTATGCAGTCTATCTCAAAAAATACAACCTTATTGTACTTGGAATACCCCACATGGGATACCCAGAACAATTCTGTTGAAATTAAATTTGCTACCACTGCAAATCGTAACAGGCGCCTGGAACGCGGTCCAGAGGATCGAGTTTGCAATTTATGTAATCTTCATGTACAGATTTACATCATGTAATTTTTGCATGCCCTACTTTGCAATCTGCAGGTTGTCACTTTTTAAGACCGGGTTTTTTTTTTTTTAAATATAAAGTGCATACTGTGCCATAGGCAAGCCAATGTTAGTTAGCTTGCCTATGGCCTAAGGAAATGGTATGTGCTTAAATTTGTCCCAATGATTGCCTAGCATTGTCACTAACTTTCTAGGTTGGACTACACAATTGCTTTTTTCTCGCTGTCAACCTTTCCTCGGGCGTGTGGGGGAGAAGAGTGATGCATACATTTGTTTTTATGTATAGGATCCCAGTTTAGTAATATTTGCATGCTTTTTATTATACTGCACGTCACTTCTAGTTTGTTGTACCTAAATTAGAATACACAATAAGTATATGAGGCAGGTTAATGCTGGTCGCAACCTTCCCCAAACCCCCCCCCCCCCCCCCCCCCCCTCAAGGTTTACATTTTTACCGATGACTTGCTTGCCATTCTTCAATTGACAGTATGTATGTAGAATTTATGATTGCACTTTGCACAATGTCACTTTTTCCTTTTCAAAAAAAGTTAATTTTATTTCAGATTATACATTTGTTGTTTCAGCTAACAGTCGCACAGTATTTTTTTACATCTGAAAGGTACCGTGCTAAAGTGTTTTTAAATCTTACACGCTAGAATGTTTGATTGTTCTTTGTAGTTTTATATTGTGTTTAAGTGGCCCTCAACGGAGTTCTGAATCATAAACGATCTAGGAGGTTAGCACTCAGTGTTGTTGAGGTCGAGCGCTTGGTAAAAGGCTCCCCTTTGTCTCTCTCCCTCTGAAGCTCGCATACACGCTATTGCCAGGAACGCTCTCAGCGCCTTAGAGTTCGTTTTTCTTAAACTAATCTTATGCCTTTGCATTTTTAAATTCACAGACTGCACATCCTTTTTTACTTACTGCATTTCTGCAGTATTGTGCCTCACGTTGGGGCGCCTCCCCGGTCCACCACGAAAGGTTCCGCTTGTGTGGAGGGAGTGTCGCACCACTGGAAGTGACGCGCAAGGACCAGGTCAGCTGGTCACTGCCGGGAACTTCAAATTGACATGCGCTGGCCAACGCGCAGCGGACGCCCGCAGCGTGCGCGCCAAAGGCAAGCCCGTCTGCGCCCATCCACGCCAGACCGCCGCCAGGAGCCAGGAACCCTGCCGGTTTCACCACTAACCAGGTCACCTACCCAAAGGCGAGCATTATCTACTCCAGGCAGGAGCTGCTGCTCATTAAGGATCACACTCCCCCCGTCTTAGGCAAAGGAACCCACCCATGCACATACCAATTTCCTTCCATTGTTGAAGGCCCTCTAAAGTGCATTCATTGTGGATTTCAGAGTATATCACCACTATCCATTGATCCCTATACCATTTCCCACTCTGGCAGTCACAATACAATTAAAGCTAGCTGGGATTGCTTCCTGGCCAATTTTCGATCACTCCCCAAACATGCTATCAACATCTGGGATTTACTCTCCTCATCTCTCCCAGATATTGGATTCCTGACGGAAACATGGATAAAACCATCCTCTACCCCAGCCATCGGCTGCTTGATGTGAGATTCTTTCCTCGTGTTTTGAGCAAAAAATAGCTGTGATCCAGTCTAGTCTTAGGTCCTTCAGCACTACTAACACTATCCTCGACTTCTCCCCTCTATTAGGGTCATCCTCTCCTAGGCTGGTGGAGTTTGCGCAACCATCAGCAGACAACACCTTAGCAGTGGTAAAATCTTTGAAATCAGGGTTGCCAACTGACCCCTGCCCTGCGCGGGTGCTCGCTGGGGTGGCTGAGGTGGTGGAACAGGAAATCTCGCATATCGTTAGCCTTTCATTCCAGTCTGCTACTGTGCCTGCAGAGTGGAAACAGGCTAAGCTGCTGCCTCTGCTCAAAAAAGCCAGTTCTGATCCAGCAGTACCTGCCAACTATTGGCCGATCTCAGTACTCCCAGTTATGGCAAAAATCGGTGAAAAAATGGCGTTCCGGCAATTGAACGCGTTTGTGGAATCTACGGGGGCTCTACACCCGGCCCAATCTGGGTTCCGTGCCGCACAAAGCACGGAATCTGCATTGGTGGAAATTTCCGAAGCTATCAGGGAGTGTCTGGACAATGGCGGCAGACCGGCGCTAATTTTATTGGACCTCTCTGCCGCGTTTTACACGGTGCCACATCAGCGCCTTCTCTCTCGGTTAGCTGATATTGGTGCTACGGGCTTAGCCTTGGACTGGCTGGGCTCTTTTCTCTCAGCCAGATCCCAGCAGGTCTGGCTTCCCCATTCTCATCTACAGCCAAGCCTCTTTTGATGGGGGTCCCTCAGGGCTCCACGTTGAGCCCCTTGCTTTTTAATGTTTACCTGACCCCCTTGATAATAATGGCCGAACAACTGGGGGCCAAAATCATAGCCTACGCAGATGACACGGAGCTGCTGTTACGTGGCCCGGCGCTGATCTGGACACAGAGATGATTCGGACCCGTCTTTCTGCGGTCTTTAACTGGCTAGCTGCAGCACAACTGAAATGCAATGAGGATAAAACAGAAATCCTATTGTATGGTCAGTTTCCCCCTAGATTCAGAGAAACACTGTGGCCGGGTGGCTTTCCATTACCCGGTTCAGTTAATATCCCTGCTAAGAATTTGGGGGTCTGGTTCGGAGAAGATCTCAGATTTGAGGCACACATTAGGAAACTGACGGAGGGTGCTTCGGCACCCTCAAAGCATTGCAGAAGTTTTTTCCATATCTTCCTCCTACAGCGAGAGAGTTAGTAGCGAGAGTATTAATTCTCTCGCGACTAGACTACGCTAACACCTTGCTGAGTGGCTCCCCGGCCTATCTGGTGGGGCGCCTCCAGGTAATCCAAAATGCTACCGCCAGACTCTTATGCAACATTTCTAGCCGTGTGCGTGTTAAGATCCACTTGCAGAGATTGCACTGGTTGCCACTTCCGCAACTGATTACTTTCAAAATTCTTACACTGGCTCACAAAGCAATAAACGGACATGGTCATGCCTACTTGATGAAACGGTTCAATCGCTACTTTCCTAACAGACCTTTGCGCTCTGCCGCTCAACATCTGTTGCTGGTTCCACGTTTTTGGTGCTCCAGGATGGGGGGGGGGCAGTCAATCGCGGTCAGAGCAGCATCGGCCTGGAATGACCTGCCTCTGTTCCTGCAAGCTAACCTAAACTTTTGGTCCTTTTAAAAAAGCTCTGAAAACTCATTTGTTCAAGATGGCCTTTTAAGTTGGTTCCCACTGTTATTTTTCCTTCATGTTTCCTCTCTTCTCATTCCGCGCCAGGAGACTCCGGCAGTAATTAAACGCGTAACAAAACAGCATATAAAATAACTTAACATAACATCGCTACTGCCCTTCCAGATGGCTACCGTATCCTGAAACTTGACAGATCATACAAAGCGGGTGGTGGGACTGCTGTAATATACAAAGACCCAATAAAAGCCTCAATATTGGAACAATATAGCCGTGACAACATTGAAATTCTTATATTTAGAATTGACCTCCACACACAGCTGAGTTGGAAGGGAGCCCTCGTCTATCGTCACCCGGGCCTCTCTCCAATTCCATCTCTCATCTTTCAGACATGATTCCTCCCCACTTGATATTCTCCAACAAATATCTTCTCCTGGGCGACTTCAACGTCCATAGCGATAATCCCCTGGACTCGGAGGCCACTATTTTTCTGAGGTAAATGTCAGTCCTAGGCCTTACCAAAACGAATGATGCGCCCACACACATCGCAGGCCATACTTTGGATCAGGTCCTCTCCAACTCAACTGACACAGTTTACAAATCAACTAACCCATTGACATGGTCCGACCATTCTATAATCACATTTGACCTTGTAGGCCTCCGCGAACACGTAGTTAAAAAGTCCCAGCAACTCATACCTACAGACAGTGGCACAAATTAACACCCACTATCTTTCGTGAAGCAGGCATCCCCCCCATCCGTCAGCCTTGGACACAGTTGATAAATGCCTGATGGCTTTCCAGGACACAATCAAATCCACTTTAGACGCTTTGATCCGCTTGAAAAAATCTTCTGTGGCCCCCACCCGCATCCAGACCCCCTGGTATTCGTCGAATCTTCGATCAGATAAAAACAAATGTAAAAAGCTTGAAGGTCAATGGCGCTGAACCAAAGACCCCCTGGACAAGGGAAAGTATAAATCGGCCTTAGATACATACCACAAAAACCTAAAAACCGCTCGGAAAAGTCACATAGCCACCCAACTTGAGCAAATGGATAACACATCTAAGACTCTTTCGCATCCTCAACACCCTTATAAATCCCAAAGCTTGCAGCCCTGATGAAGAGCCAACCCAATTACTATGCAACAACATAGCCAACCATTTCTCACAAAAAATTGATAACCACCTCCAATACCAACACCAGTCACAACCGGATTGTTGATTCCGCCCCTGCTCCACCCAGACTGCTCACTTTAATAGAATTCCCTCTGCTCACTATCCAGGACACAGAATTCTTATAAAAATCTGCCAAATCGGGACTCTCCCAAAGACTTAATTCCAGCTAAAATTGCCAAAAAACTCGCAGCAGAACTGTCTGAGCCTCTCTGCTCCATTCTTAATAGCTCAATTAAAGAAGGTAAACTTCCCAAAGAATGGAAAGCTGCCCAGATTATGCCGTTAGGAAAAACCTCAAAATGCCTCACAACGTAATAACTAACTACTGTGATGGGGAAGCAGTGAAATAGGTTGGTAAACTGTTGGAAAAGCACATTAACACACATCTATCTGCATTTATCGAATCCTCTAACTTTCTTGATCATTCTCAGTCAGGATTTCGTCCCAGGCATAGCACTGAATTGGCCCTGGTTAATGTAACAGATGACATCCGAATGCAGGCCGAGCAGTAATTCTCATACTGCTCGACCTATCCGCCGCATTCAACACCATTTCACACCAGATTCCGCTGGATAGACTGCGCTCTAGAGGCATTCAGGACACAATATTAGACTGGTTGAGGGCTTTCTTCAAAGGCAGAACCCAAACGGTGAACCTTGGCCCTTCAAATCCAAGACCACCTCAGTAACTAAAGGGGTACCTCAGGCCTCCTGTCTCAGCCCCTCCCTATTCAATGTGTACGTCGCCCCTCTTGCAGCACTAATTAGGAATATCAGGTTCAGCCCGATCTATGCAGAAGACACCCAACTCTTTCTTTCCTTAAAAAAAAGACACCCCTAACATTCAAAACATTTTCGCAGAAGGCATGAAAGCTATAACATCATGGATGAGCAGCAATGTTCTGCAGTTAAACTCAGGAAAAACAGAAATAATGCTCTTCAAAGACGCAGTCACCAGCTGGTCCCCTAGCTGGTGGCCAGAGAAACTAGGCCCGGCACCATCTCCTAAGCCAGTAGTTAAAAACCTAGGGGTCCTAATAGACAACAAACTTAATCTTGATGAGCACATAGCTGCAACCAAACGTGCCTCCTTCCATGCCCTTAGCCTGCTCCGCAAGGTCTTCCATTTCCTCCCTGTTTCCACACGCAAAACTTTGATACATGCCCTAGTACTTAGCCGCCTGGATTTCAGCAATGCTTTACTGATCTCTGCTAAGGAATCCGCCCTGAACAGTCTTCAGGTGTTGCAGAACACAGCAGCCCCGTTTGGTAACCAGTGCTCCCTACTGTGCTTCCTCACTTCCCCTGCTACGCAAACTCCACTAGCTACCCATAAGCAAAATAATCCATTTTAAAATCTGCTGCATAGTGTTCAAAGGCCTAAACCAGATGGGTCGTATGTATCTGGCCGACAAACTGGTCAACTCTGTAATGCTTCCATTTGAACTTTTTCTGTATTTCTCCTTCGTTGCCTTTACCCTGTATTTTTGTCTCCTCCTCATCATGTTGTAAAGCGCTCCGATACCCACGGGTCTGGCTAGCGCTATAGAAGACTTCCAAAATAAATAAAAATAAATCTTGTACTCTTAGTTCCAAAGGGAAAGGCCTTCTTGTCATCCCTCGCATCAAGCAAACCAGATTGGGAGGCAAATCGTTCTTACCTAGCCCCCCAATTCTGGAACAAATTACCCCTGGATATCCACCTCTGCACTATCTAGGCTTTAGAAAAAAACTCAAAACCCTACTTTTGTAAACACTGCGTGCCTCAACCCTACACGTCTGCAGCACGGAGGTACCCCATCTAGGGTGATTCAGGCGCTTTACAAATGATATAAATAAATAATCTAAAACTATGGCATCAATGAGTGAATTAGTGTGAAAATGTGCTCTAATTGAGGTGTTTTCTCTGCACCCTCATGGTGACCAGCCTGCCAGGTGTCTTTGCAAACGTGCAAGCGCAAAGCAGTTTTCCATCAGCTACATGTTAATGTAACTATACAAAATAAATTCATAGTATGTTCTCTGCAGAAATCAGAGGTTTGCCTGCGCCAGGTTACACTTACTCCAGCACTTTAAAAGTGGCACTTCATTCAAGGTGCAATCAGGCCTCCCATAATGTCTGGTTACTCTGCGTGGAAAGTTGTTTTTAAATGCTAATCTGTGGTCAGATTAAACCTTCCAAAAAGAGCTGCTTTCATCTATGAGTAATCATTCCATTTCTAGGATGCCAAAATCACAGTAAGACCCAGTGACTTACCCTCTAGTGCCTCCTCAGTTATCTTCTGCATGTTTCTGGACCCCTGGGTCGAGAGCCTGCTGCTCTTGGGGGCCTGAAACAAAGTACATCCTGGGAAATAATACTACACCAGCATTGACACTGGTACCAGAGGAGGCGTGATGCCTGTTATGCGTGATTTTGCATTTCAGTGCAGTGATGTGGATCACCACACTTAAATGCATTAGTCTAACACCAGATGGGTGGTCAGGGGCGTAACACAGGCCCCCGCAGCCCATGCGGTGTGGGGGGGCCCCTAGCTCCAAGGGGCCCCCTCGGCACTGAACTCTGGCCGGAAGAGCTCCTGATTGAGCTCGGAGGGGGACCCCCTAAGTACCGTGCAGGGAGGCCCCCTCACTTTTTGTTACGCCAGTGTGGGTGGCACTTGGCAGGGCTGAATTAGGTGGAGTAGATTTGGACAAGCTATGCACGCCAAGGCTTTTATGTTATGGGAGTATAAAGTGGACGTTTGTCTATTTTTCTTTCTAAAAATAATATGGGCTGTTTCTTTACCTTCCGGTTCATTTCTGAACAATTTGTTAAGCTAAATTGTATTGTTGCATTGTGTGCGCATGCACGGAAGAACGAGTGTCTGGCAGACATACAAAAAAATCATGCTACGTCTCAGTATTAACTTCCACACTTATAAGCAGTAATTCCAATCCTAGAGTGAGTAACCCGCTTGCTTTACAACAACAGTTAGTAAAACAAGTATGTGCTTTGCGAGCCTGTATAAGTAGCAAAGGTTTTAAAGGGACTTGTTTTCGTGAAAGGTCTTGCTTTTCCCAGTTCACGTAAGGGATAAAAAACATCTCCAGATAATAGGATTGACAGAAAGGTGCGATAGCAGAATATTGATACATATGGATCTGGTGAGGACTGCTGGCAGAGAGTGCTTGATACGCTATTTGCGAAAGAAAATACTATATATGTTTTCCGTGATCCTCCATTAGTTATTAGTAAGGAAGGGGGAAGAGAAGCGTTCACCAACAGCATTCAGTTAGTCTTACGGTATATGTATCAGGAGCTGCCATTGAAAGTAAGTGGAAATGCACTTTAGATGTTGCCGGTATTGATGGCTACTGTGCGGTTGCAGATTTCGCTGGGCTGACAGTGGGTGGGGAAATTCTACGTTATCACTATAGGTTTAATTACATGATTTGCGCATTCTCTGGGGTTTGTCCTTTGGGTACTTGCCGACTGGTGCTACACATGGGATCAGGGTTGCCTTTGACAGGAGGTATGGTTAGTGGGGTACAGATTGTAAACGAATACAAAAACTTTTCGGTAACCAGGTATAAGAAAAGAGGCGGGCGCACAACAGACGTATAGGGCAGTGTAATACAGACTTACAATCTTGGGGTTGCTACCAAGGGTAGAGAAGTTGGTTACCACTACAACCTCGTAAAGTGTCCTCCAAAAGAGATAACAGATGAACATAAATTAGTATTCCACAGTGAGCAAAATATAACATAAGTTAGAGTCCTCACACAATGTTTCACAGTAATACGTGGTATTTATTCCAATCAGTTCTTGAAGTATATTCACTACTTGACGTAATATAAAGTCACACAAATCAATTTGATATCACCGATCTTTGTAATAAGCAGCATCCTCAAGCATGTGAAGTCATAGTATATTACAACGTCAATTTGGAGATTGACGACAACTCCTGATAAACACAATTTTCTCAAATGGCAGCCAACACGTGTTTCATCGTGTGCCTCTAAGCACAAAAGGACTTCTTCAGGGCTGCAAAAACCAAAACAAATATACACAATTAATATTTAAACCTATTCTGTTCAGGCTAAACCTTCACCATTTGTTAAAAATTAGTAAGTGAATAAATCCACCCAGTGATAATGGATGGCTAAGGTGTACCAATATAGGAAAGCCTAAATTACAAGGAGAAACGTAAAAGTATGATGTAAGAATTACTACTAAATTTGTTAATTAACTGAGAGCAGAAGATTATTGCGTCCATGTGAGAGAAAAGAAAAGTAAGAAAAGAATGAACAATTACCCTAGTTGGAGTCAATAAATCCACTTTATCTATAGTGGTATAAACACTAACAAGAATTTAGTAGCATCACCTTATAATGATTTGTCGCAATGAATTCGAATGTAAAAAGCTCAAGAGTAAATGGGGTATTCCCATAAGCCTATAAAAAGAGACAAAAAAAAGTTACCTTAAACTTCAACTGATATGTTTGACCGTATCGAATGAAGCAAGTCAAACCATATTAAGTACCTTCTTATTCATTAAATATCTGAGCAAATGAAAGTCTTAAATGACGCATCAATTTCGTGCATCCCTTACAAGGCTAAATTAATGAATATGGAAACAAATTAAAATTATCTCTCTACATCAAACACCCTAGTTATGTTCTGCAGTGTTCGTTAGTATACCTGGTATGGTACAGCAATGGTCTTCAACATTGCATATTTCAAATGTAGATGTAACAAATATTGACTAAGATACTCGCTCAAAAAGGTGGCATTGGGATTTAATTGTGATTAGTTACATTTTACTATTCAAATATGGCGCTTTGTTTTCTTTAGTCACATGACGTTAATCATGTGACCCACCTTGGCGATATGTTTTTGTCCTTTAATTGGATACTTTTACTGAATGCTAATTAGAGAGAGATAATGTAGAATATGACAGTTCTTGACATACCTGACAATATGATTTCGTGAGTGGTGAGATATCCAATTTCAAGACTGCTTGATACTATTGTCCAGTTAATGCACATTATTTAAAAAAAATCAGATATTTTCTTTAAGAATCGCACCTTTACATAAATTGACAGATCGGTTAATAGTGTAGTGGTTTGTGTAGGTTTACCTATTCCTACTTGCTTTTATTTACTCCATTCCAAGATGGCGTGGCGTTGTTGTTTTAGGCCCTAGTCACATGATGTGTATCATGTGACCTGGCTGAAGATACTTAAATTACTTCAAATATGGGGCTCGCATAGTACGCCACGCGGAACGAGACTTTACAGAGTCTCGCTAGAGGTGATACAACTAGCGGTAAGAATTCTGCTAAGGGCTTTTTGTTTCTACTTGTTACTTTGCTTATTTGTTCTCTCTATACCTGATGTATAAATCTAAGTCTTTGACCTTTTAAAACGTACACATTGATGATTGATATGCTGGTCTTATATGTGGACATGCCCCTTACCCTTATTAATTATGTTCGACCTACGAATAGTGTAGAGATAGGGGTTAGATCTTTTTGCTGATTTTGGCGATTATACTTATGATGTTCGGCCATATTGATACTCGAACAAGGGCAGTTTGTACGTGACCCTCCAGGTCATGAACACATGACTTGCCTAGTCTCAAAACCTTAAACTCACTTCGCAATTGGGAAACTGCCAAGTAATATTGAATTTTGTTCTAAGGTGAATGGATTAAACCTTATTACAGGTGTAGTTGAGAACATATTAATCAGATCATTTATTAATTTCCGTTTTATTCCCAAATTTAAATTGTAGACATCGGAGCACACAGCGCTATACAAATCTACACTCGGACATTTGAAATCTGCAATGTTGAAGACAATTGCTGTACCATAACAGGTATACTAATGAACACTGTAGAACATAACTAGGGTGTTTGATGTAGATAGATATAATTTTAATTTGTTTCCATTTTAATTAATTTAGCCTCATAAGGGATACACGAAATTGATGTGTCATTAGCACAGATATTTAATGAATAAGAAGGTACTTAATATTGTTTGACTTGCTTCATTCGATACGGTCAAACATATCAGTTGAAGTTTGAGGTAACTTTTTTGTCTCTTTTTATAGGCTTCTGGGAATACCCCATTTACTCTTGAGTCCTTTTAACCTTTGGATTCATAGCGACAAATCATTAGAAGGTGATGCTACTAAACTCTTATTAGTATTTATACCACTATAGATATAGTGGATTTATTGACTCCAACTAGGGTAATTGTTAATTCTTTTCTTTTCTCTCACATTGATGCAATAATCTTCTGCTCTCACTTAATTAACAATTTTTCTAGTAATTCTCTTACATCATACTTTTAAGTTTCTCCTGGTAATTAAGGCTTTCCTATCTTGGTACCACTTAGCCATCCATTATCACTGGGTGGATTTATTCACTTACTAAGTTTTAACAAATGGTGAGTTTAGCATGAACAGAATAGGTTTAAATATTAATTGTGTATATTTGTTTGGGTTTTTGAAGCCCTGAAGAAGTCCTTTTGTACTTAGAGGCACACGACAAAACACGTGATGGCTGCCTTTTGAAAAAATGGTCTTTTCATCAAGAGTTGTCATCAATATCCAAATTAACGTTGTATTATACTAGGACTACACATGTTTAAGGAGGCTGCTTCTTACGAAGATCTGTGATATAAAATTGCTGTGTGTGACTTTATATTACGTCAAGTAGTGAATATACTTCAAGAACTGATTGGAATAAATACCACGTATCACTGTGAAACATTGCGTGAGGACTAACTTATTTTATATTTTGCTCAGGGTGGAATACTAATTTAGTGTAAATTAATGTTGTGAGGAAACAAAAACTCTGACCCTTTGTACATTTAATATTATTGTGTGCATCATGCAGACTATGAAAAGGAACAGGAACGGCTTTGATGCCGTAGAGTCTAGCAGCAAGAACGGTTTTGGGGTGGTCAGTTGAAGAGATTGTTTAACATGTTTTAAACTACTACAATGGCATTGGGGAGGGCAGCAGCTGAAAGGGTCCATCTTTACTGGTAGGCCATCAGTCTTTGTCGGTAGTGGACAAGGGAGAGGTGGGCGCCGGTCATGGGTTTGCCGTGACATCCGAGGGGTGGTTTTAAAGGTGGGCGGAAAAGAATAACTGCGGGTTACGTAGGGGTGAGAATAGAGGTAATGAATGCGTTAGTAGCTGGCACAAAGGTAGTTGTCTGTATTTGGAGGGGGTTAACCGAGCAGGCTTCACTTGAAGGTGGTTCATCAAGAAGGAGGATGTGTTTGGTGGGCCGGCTGGAGGCAGTGTTATGAAACTTTGCTGGAGGGCGCAGCAACAGTATTTACCGATATATGTAAATCGCCCGATGAAAGGGCGGATGTAACCAATGGAGGAACCAGAATCCTTTTTTTATGGCTGGGGTGAGCCCCTGCAGTATGGCTGGTCGCTGGTGAGAGCTCTGGACTGACGCAGAGAACGGGGGCCCCCTCCATGTACTTTGCAGGGGGTCCCCCTCAAGTTTCGTTACGCCACTGCTTTAGGGCTGTGCAACCTGGCGGCCGCACTAGGCACTGACCTGTGGAGGGGGTGCTGAACTCAATGGAGGCGCTGTGTTTAGCAATAACTTATGATTGGAGAGATGAGGGGCACTTTTGCCCGGTGGTAGAGAGAGAATCCGAGGAGGGGGTCATGCCCCTGGCGCCACCAGTGCTGAAGCCGGCCCTGGTTTGACCACCTCAGTACTTCTTATGCTCACCGCTGCACTCCAAGGACCATTAGAGGAATCAGTCCAGCTGACAGTCTACCAGGAGAGTGTAGAGAGCAATGGCCATAAGCAGGAGAGTAGACTGAGAACTGGGCCTCTGAGCTTACCTCCACCCTCACTCCTTGCTTCGTGTAGTGAATCAGCCTGAGTGGTCTACTAAAACGACAGAGGCCAGACCACTAGGGGCCAAATGTGGAAGCAGCAGGCGCCCAGAGGCTTAGCAAAGCCTACCAGTGGCAAAGCAAGGTAGGTCTTGGGTGGGAAAAAGGGAGAGGTGGGAGGCGAGGACCTGCGCAACGAGCAGTGATTTTCAGTTGTGGCAGTCAAAGCCGTACACGGTTGAGAGCTGAGACACCAAATCGCTAGACCACACAAGCATGCAGGTTTTTAAACTGCACACTGGCTTTTTTATATTGCGCAAACTCGACCCAAAGGTATCTGAGCGCTTTACTTGAGCACCAGTTGCTTTACAGAGGGGCACATTCATTTTGTGGGGCATTGGGAGATCAAGTGATTTGCCCAGGTTAACAGGATGTTGAGCGTCCCTGGCGAGACTAACCAGTTTCACCGAGCTTCGAGTTTGACCGCTCTAGCCATTAGGCCTCTTCCGCTCCACATTTGGAAGACAAAAAGGGAGAGCAATTCAATTGATAACAAATGTTCTGCTATTCACTCATATTTCCTCAATAAAAACAGTGCCCTGTTTGGGTGCCTGAGCCTCTCGTCACGGACACAATGGGCCCAAAAACACAATGTGAAGACATCACATTTTTCACCATCACAATTGACCCAATTTGGAGATTTGGTAATTGGACCTGAGCTCAGACATCACCCTAAGAACCCTACTAAACTCAGATATTTCTGAGAAATTGACACCCAGATAGGTTCAGTGTGGTTTGACTTGACTGGCTCCCACAACATTTTCTTACCCAGAATGCCTGCAAACTTCAAATTGCGGCAAAAATCACTTTCTCACATTCTGTATGGGGAAGTAATGACTATCTGCAAGGAGCTCCACAAACTTTCTACCAGCCAGTTTTCTCACACTTCACCTGTGAAAAACTGTATCCCACTTTCCTTACTCAATTGAACCTTTGTGGCATTTAAGGTCTCACTCACCAAATTATGTGGAGAGTGTCTGGAAATTACAAGCTGTGAGCTTAGCCTAGCAAAACCAGGGTTTGTGCAAAACAGTGCAGGAAATGTCCAACTGCTCTTTCTGCATCTGTCACATGAATGTCATAATCTCTTGCATGGGTGGAATATGTACAGGGCACCTAAATTGGAGAGGGTCAGGTCAGTCACTTCCTGTTTTTTCTCCTTTGCATGACCAAGGGAAGGAGGAAAATGGGGGGGGGAGCAAGATTGCAGGCTGACACTGCCGCAGAACACACAGCGTTGAGAAGCCTCTACTCACTGGGTGGCATACCAAATTGTACCTGAAATCGGAGCGGAGGAATTATATGGATAAAACCGGTGCTTACTTTAAATGCCGATTTGACTGTAATATTCCTGGAAGTTCAAGTCAAGGAACTCGAGAACGCATGCAGGCAATTAGTGCTGCTAGAGTCGGAAGCGGACTGCTGGCGTCCAGGCTGCTAAGCTGGCTTTCGAGCTGGTGCTTGGCACGCAACTGGCCAGGGCTGCTTCTGCTGGGCTTTCCAACGGGCTTTCCAATGACGACACCGTCAGCGAGGCAGGATATGGTGCCCCCGAAGAATCCTCCGAGAGGAACACGGGCTGGTCGTGCCATTGCTCATACAAACGGAGGTGATACGAGCGAGGCTGCTGTTGCTGAAAATAAGGCTGGAGCATCAGTGGTCGGTGGGCCTATACTGCGCTTATTCCAGACTGGGAAAGCTGTGGAGTTGCTCGAAACCCGGTCGGTGAGTCAGACAGATAATAGTAACAAACTATCTGAAACGTTGCTGGAGGCGGTACCGACGTGTCTGAGTGACATTAAAGACTCTCCACAGTCAGGGATACAATGTTGCACTGAGGTTGGCCCTGGGACTAAAAAAGGGATACAAAGAGAAGCAGAGACAGATATGTCTATAGAATGCAGCCAGGCTATCCCTACACCAGTGAGCTCCCCAGACATGGGCGAGTTAATGAGTCAGTCTCTAATTGAACTGAGGGGCGGTTTACCTGAAATTAATAACTCAGTAAACACAGTTAACAACGAGGGTGCTGGCAGTGGAGTGACGCATAATCGTGCCTTGGAGGAATGGGAAGAGCTGGCATCCCACAGTGATGATAATTTAACAGCCTCAATAACGGGAGCAGGAGCTGGTGTTAGATCTAACGAGACACCTCCTGGAAAGAAAACCAAGGCTAAAGTTAAAAATAAGAACACCCCAGAGGCAGCATAACTTACATCAGAGTTTATCTCAAACTAACATGCATGGGAAATGTAATTCAGAAAATAGCTCCCTTGGAAAATGGATTCAAGCAAAGGGAGGAGTGAAAAGTATGGTCTCCCGAATTACTGGTAATAGCCCTAATGAGAATAACAATCTAAGCAATATGGCGAGCAGCACTCTAATGGAAAAACAAGCTAAGAAAGGAGGCAGCTCCGCTGATAAACGAGCAGAGAGTTGAGCTTGCTCCCAACAAGCACTTACTACAGTAGCATCACCTTGGGCGGCAGTAACTCAGCCTGATGATATTTTAGTAGATTCTGATCCGACACTTGTTTCAATAATGCAGTTTTTACAAGACCAAATAACTTAAGCACAAGGTCACTATATGCAGGCGAAATCAGATACAGATAAGATGTCGCAGTTGTTGCAGGAGATGTCAGTCAAAGCCGGGATCTTGCTAGCGATCTATTAGATCTACAACAGAGGGTTAGAGAGACGGAACAAACTGTAAGCCTTACAGACAACTATGGTTCGGAAACAGGTTACTCATATCTCAACTATTCAGCTTAAACTTGAGGATTTAGAAAATAGTCAATGCCGCCACAATCTGCGATTTGGTATCCCCGAAGGAGCGGAGCCCAGGGCCAATCTTGTACAACTATTTCAGAAGGCTTTCCCGGACTTATCTGATTGGGACTGGTATTCTCAACTGCAAAGAGCAAATAGACCTCTGGCTGTTTAACACAATCAGGAAGGCAGATACCCTAGTTCGTTCATAGTCTTTTTGGGACATTTTTATTAAGGCAGGCAGTTGCTCTTAAAGCTCGACCCAATACACCTGTTACTGTGGAGTCTGTCACTTTTTTTGCTAGATCAGATCTTTGTAAAACTGCTATGGACAGGCGCTGGCAGCGCCGTCAGTCAATTGATCCGCTTAAGGCTCTTGGGGCCCAAGTGTATCTACTAGAACCGGCATGTCTGAAGGTTTTCAAAGATGGACGGTCTTACTTTTTTATTGATGAACTTGATGTAAAGTCGGCTATTGCAAAATGGCAAATGGAAGCTGCCCAGAAGTCTTAATAAGATATGTATGCTTTACAAATGATATGACAACTAACCCTACGGGGTTAGTCTAATGACACTGTATATCTTTTCTTACTTCGGATATGTGCTTGGGTGTGGGGTGGCTACCGAAGCGGGGGGGGAGCTCTGCAGTGCTGCCCATTCAGCGTCTGCAGGTTAAAAGGAGGATTCCTCCTTCAAGTACCAGGGAGGAGGAGGGGGTTTCCACGGCCTCTTGAGTCAGAGGGAGGAATGGATGGGGTGTAGGGGCCGGGGGCAAAAAAAATAATAAAATTACATCACCAGGGCAAAATGTGGTTATCATAAGTGATCACTATTAGGTCATCAGGTTTTATTTCCTTCTCTTGATTTTTGGGAGTTTATCCTTATTTGTAGGGTAATGCTGATAAAGAATATAACCCAGCATGGCTAAGATCAAATGTATGGCATGGAATGAGTCCGGACTGAATAGTGCCAATATACGTCAATTGGTACAGGAAGAGTTAAAATTGCATCAACTGCATTTAATTCTAATTACTGAAACTCATTTGGCCTATAAAGATAGTCATATGTTAAAGCATCTAGGATATGAAACAATTGTCAGTACGTCCCAAACAATATCTATGAAAGGAACTGCTACAATAAAAGATAAAAGGTTTTTTTGTAAAATAGTTAAGACTATGGCTGATCCAAAAGGTCGATGGGCATTAGCCCAAATAGAAATCCAGGGTAACAAATGTGTATTTGGCTCAATATATGGACCAAATACTGATGATCCTGGCATATTTGATTTTCTTAATTTAGAGTTGTTGAACTGGGAGGGGTAACGTTTGATAATGTGGGATTTGAATTGTGTTAGGGATTATAACAGACTCTACAAAAAGAGGGGGTACAAGTAGAATACGAAAAGTTAGGGCAGCAATACTAAATGTCCCGATTACAATTTGCAGGATGCTTGAGGCAGAAACACCCACTTATCTCGGGGTATAATTATTATTCGGCCTGCACAAATCTTACTCTAGGATTGACAGGGCCAATGATTCCGACAGTTTAATTTTGGGGCTAGATATTACAATATGCCCTCGGGTGACATCTGACCATAACCATATTTTGTTATCTTTTACAGCTATTTTTGAAGGTAAAATTGTCAGACCATTCTCTTTTCCTAGATATCTGCTCACTGATGGGGAATATGTATCCAGCATGAAGTAAAAACTTTGAGTTTTTTTTAAAGAAAATGTAGGGACAGCTTCCCCATTGATCGTTTGGGATACTATGAAAGCTTGTTAGAGGTAGGACCCAACAATACATTCTGCAGCAAAATAAGAAAAGAAAAAGCAATATGGAGAAACGGATTATGGCTTTACAAAATAGGGAAAAACAACATTGAGGCGGTAATACGATGTCAACGAGATCAGGATCAGATTTTTCTTTCTTTATTAGATGCAAGAACAGCAATGAAAACATTTTTTAGGGAAAAAAATTGGGGAGGTATGATAAGTAAAGTCTGGAACAATATGAA
Source organism: Lissotriton vulgaris (assembly GCF_964263255.1). Taxonomy (NCBI): domain Eukaryota; kingdom Metazoa; phylum Chordata; class Amphibia; order Caudata; family Salamandridae; genus Lissotriton; species Lissotriton vulgaris. Next base: position 1,053,521,790 of record NC_141685.1, on the reverse strand, counting down.
TATTGTTAGCATATTGGTAAAGTCTTAGCTTTTCAAACAGCAGAAATAAAGGCCCAAACAAAAATCAACGCTATAAAAAGTGCGGATGGTACTCTGCATAACCATACCTCAGCCATTCTAGAGCAGTTTTCAATTTTTTTATCAGGAACTTTATTCGTTCTCGGCTATAATTGATAAGGAGGATATTACACAGTATATTGCAGAGAGTAATTTTCCGGTATGGAGTGATGAGGTAACATCAGTAGATAATACAGTATCATTGTAAGAAATTGGACTAGCTTTTTCTGCATTACCTTCAGGCAAAGCTGCGGGGTAGATTCAATGTCTATAGAATTTTTTAAGGTTTTTAAAAGTACTTTGCTTGCACCATTTATCACAGTTATTCAATGTGTCGGTAAGGGCAGTAAGCTGCTGGAATCATGGAATATGACCCAGATTGTTTTTTTTCTCAAAAAGGACAAAATACCTACAGATTGTGGATCATACCGACCCATCTCCCTCATAAATACAGACGCAAAGATCTTCTTGAACATTCTTGCAAATCGACTCGTCCCAATGATGTCAGGATTAGTGTTCGATATCCAGCATGGTTTTATACCTGGCAGATATACTACATCTCATGTCAATATGGCGATTGGGGCGTTCGATTATGCAGAAAAAGATGGGATGGGTCTGGGTATTATCCTTTTAGATGCCGAAAAGGCCTTTGACAAGGTCGGGTGGGAATACTTATGGGTGACACTGAGTGCATTTGATCTTGGGAGGCAGTTCAGACAGTGGGCGCGTACCTTACATTATAAACCTACAGCTAAGCTTTCATATTCTGGTTCATATTCTACGTCCTTCGATATCTCCTGTGGGACAATGCAGGGTTGCCCTCTTTCCCCCTTGTTATTCGCCCTTTTTTATATAGAGCCGTTTATACATACCCTACAAGCTAATAAACAGATCAAATCATTAATGACTATTTCTAATAGACTGAAGGTAATAGCGTACACGGATGATCTGGCAATTTTTTCTACTAATCCAGTAAAAGCTGTTCCAGTTATTGAGAGGGCTGCAACTATATTTGGACTAGTCTCTGCGTATAAATTAAACATCAATAAAACACAGGTCCTCATCAATTTTAAACTCATCTGTCCAATTCCGGGGAGCTGTATAGCAGCTACATATCTGGGGGTCAAGATTTCTGCTAAAGTGGGCCAAATAATATCTTTAAATTACACTCCTTTATTTGATGAAACTGTTACAATTCTAAAGAAAATGGCAGACTCCCTAAAGGGCTCTTGGGGAGATGCAATTTAATAAGGATGAAAATACTCCCAGCATTTTTTATATTTGTTTAGATCTATTCCTTTACGTCGTACTAATATATATTTAATTGGATGGAGTCCTGAGTAGTTTTATCTGGGGCTTTAAGGCGGCTCGGCATGCCATTGATTTACTCAAATCACCTTATAAACAAGGTGGTCTCGGTTTATCAGACTTTAGAATCTACTTCCGGGCAGCTTTTGCCGGGCGCTTGCGTAGTATTCTGGGGATTGATAAGAAAGACTCTTTATATAGACTGATTTTAGGCAATGATAGTTTATTTTTTTTATATCGCGTTAACGATCCAAACTATTTCAAACGTGTTAAATTCAAGATAGTGTCTTTATATGGTGGGCTATGGCTGGAAAAAGTAATTTGTCGTTAATACATACTAAGCTCCCACTCTGGGGAAACCTAATGTTTCCTGAAGTATTCCAAGACTATAGGGGCAGAATGTGGTCTAAGTATGGGATTTTATGCTTGGGCAATCTGTACGAGGCAAGAGGAATCAAATCATTTGAAGCTTTACAATTCCATTACAAATTGCCTACTAATTTTCTATTTAAAAATTTACAGATAAGGGATTATTTGTTGAAGAACTTGGATTTAAATATGATCACTAAATCTTTGATTTGGTACCTTTTATATGGGGAGAAAATGTAATCTCTTATAGGCAATATGTACAAACAGTTGGCTAGTTTTAAAGCAGATGGGTGTGTAAAGCTAGCAACACTGAGTAAAACGTTGAATACAGTTATAACACCTGGTATGATCACTCAGGCTTTGGGTAACATAGGTGACTCAGTTCATTCTGTGAGTCTACAATTACAGCAATTTAGCACAATTGGTATGTACACCAGAAAGGATTGGTAAATGGGCAGGAGGTAAAATGGTGGCGAAAAGACCAAATGTCCTAAATGTGGGACTCAGGCCGCAAACCTCATTCACATGTTTATAGAATGTTCGAAATTGCAGACTTCTTGGCAGAAGACAGGTCAAGTGTTCTATAGTAAACTAGGAGTGGGACATACATGGACGGTTTTAGAAATCATGCTAGGTTATAAGGTAGATAAACCAGCGGGGGCACGGTCTTTTTCAATCATGATGGTGGCAGCTAGGTTAGCTATTGCTCGGATGTGGGTTTCCCCGTTACCGCCAACTATTTGTGATTGGTGGTCTATTATTAAAACAACTTATGGCATGGAATTCGCCCTGGCTAAGACTAGGGGTATAGGCTCTATGGTTAAAAATGAACAAAATTGGGGTCCTATTGATCTTGCGATATAGTCTAGCACAGACAAACGTATTTAATGTAAAAGTTACATATTTTGAATTTTATGATCAATTATACCAGTTGATTATGATTATTCTTATCTACTCAGGTTTACTTAATGTACTTTATTGATGACCATCTCTATTTCTTTTTTGATTTATGTTATGAACTTATGTATCTTATCCTTATTGTGATGTCAATAAATATTTTGAAAAAAGGAAAGGAGGAAAACACTGGACACGGTTTAAAGAAAATAAAAATACAAAAAAGGCAATACTTTTAAGACACACATCACGTACTAGCCTGTCAAGATGGCCAATGGGGTAAATGCTCATCAGCAACATCTGTATGTCACAAGTTGGAATCCTGGAAAAGGTTAACTCTACGCTAAAGTCTTAAATTATTGGTTAACGGAGCATTACTAAAAATGAGCAATAAAAACATCAGTCAACACTACTCAGAAATGACAGAAAACGACATATGGCTAAAAGTGACCCGTGTGATATTCCCTAATGTTGTGCTGCGATAGCTTAAGTGTGCGCCCATGGTGGAGGAATCAGTTATGAGATTGTTTACCTCAAAAGCCTCATCCCTTCCTGTCAAGAGTCTACAGGTGTCCAGAAGAAAAGATGGCAACAAACACTGCCCATGTGAAACCAACCATGCATCTGTTCAGATCAAGATCTATAAAATGCAATGCAGTGCAGTGCAGTTGAAGTTGAAGCCTCTAAGGTATTTTGCCAGTGTGAGTGAGTTGCCTGAGGCGACTTTCCATCCACGGAATCATAAGAGGGGCATTGAGAAATATACTGGTGTGGAGTTCAAATTCTGAGCACAGCTGGGAAGCAACACAAACATCCCTAAAGGAGAACAGTGGCAGCCAATAAGAATATGAAGCTAAGGATTGAAGCACCGATAAACGTTTATATTATGACAGTTCTAGCTATAAATCTACCACAAATAAAATAATATTCGAAGATGTCACTAGGCTATGTCTCTGCGGCCCTTGACGATTTCTAATATCATTATAGATGACCAAAAGCATGAGATCCAAGTGTTCAGCTCCCTTCAGGTTCGCAATTCCTCATGCAGCCACTCAAACACCTATCTAGTGACTCACTCAGACTCCCATGTGTTCAGTCACCAACTCACATGGTCAGGATCACTTACCCATCTGCTCACTGACGTCTTTCAGTGCGTGCATGCATTCTGTATCACAGATTTTAGTATTTATAGTACTCATTCGTCTGCATTTCAACTCCATGTACAGCATCTTTATCTGCAGTAGTTCTGTAAGTCTCAAGATTTAAAGAACATCATTGTACTTGTGTCACTTCATTTCTCCCCAGAATTCTTGCAAGCTCCACAGTTTAATAATGTTGAAGTTTATTTATTTTTTTTAAACAATGTTTTTGTTGAAGTTAGCACTAATAGAATGCAAAACTATTTTACTGGGGCATTTGCTCTGGTTACATAATGGTTTATTGTTCAATCACGCAATATCAATTTCCCTTGTATGTACAGTAAGAATTGTTCATAATTTGGGTGGTCTCTGGAGTAGCCGGTTTTATGTAACAAGTTATGCGATGTTGATTGGTTTGTCTCATGTAGCTATTAGTGCAGGCCTATTCTACTACCTCAAGTTATGTCAAGGTCATGTTTACTGCTCAGAACCTATAAAATGTGCCATTTGGGAGATGTTGGCAGAGCTTTTTGCCTATTCTCCAGAGGGAGTCTCTACGTCGGATTGTCATTTGACCCTGTATACACGTTTTTGCTCTTGCTTAACATGAACTATTTATTTGCATCACTAACTTTTCTGTAATAATTCTGAATCTTGAATAAAACCTTATGGTTTTGAATACTGTCCTACAAAGGTTCTCTTTATATGCCCTGGGGCCATCGTCCTTTAGGATGCACACTGCTCCTATTTTGTGCCTTTTAAAATGATTTGGTGCAAAGCAGTGATTTTAGCTACTGGAATGGACATTCTACCTCCAGTCGATTACCCTGCACACAAAATGATTTAGGACCATGGGTTGCATACATGTTTATGGCTCAAAGAAAGGAAAGGTGCGTGTCAGGAGAGATGATACTGCGTCTAGTTCCCTCTCACATAGTGAGACAAGAAAGGTAGTGAAAATTAACACTTTTTAATCTCCAAGGAGATTTGGCACTACTGGCAGAAATGGGAACATAATTTCAAAGTTTAATAAAGATGAATTAGCATGTTTAGGTGAAGCAGGAACACGTGCTTGTCAAGCATTTGACAAACTTTAGGATTTGGCTAAAGAGTTGAGTAACATTAAAATAAATGTTTTCATGAATCATTGATAGGAATGTTCATAAATGACTTAATGAACCAAAATCTCAAAAGATCGCATGATACTCTTAAAATTAGAGACAATTATAAAAAAATTAAACATTGACCTGAATGTACTGAACCACTTGACAAGCCTAAACGTAGAAAAACTATACCAAAGAAAAAATGTCAGAGTAATTTGGACGGAGAAGAGATTGTAATGACCCAATACACCGGTTACCTGATTCTGTTATGCAAAAACCCTTACAGAATAATATACTGGGTTTCCAACACAGTTTTAGGTTTCAACACACTATTGTAGAATGATGATTATTTTTCACAACTTACAGGTACACCTGGAGTTCCTACAGGACCAAGCAGCCGCGGTGCGTCCATTGAGGCGTAACCCCACCAGCCCATGGACCCGCAGCTGCCAAGTAAATAATTTAAATAAATGTTCCTGACTCCTTTTCGCGTCATGATATTTTTCCGAACGCCGCCGGGCAGCACCTGACTGAAACGGGAGTGCGCAGGGGGGCGGGCTGCGGGGCTGGTGTGAGTGATTGACAGGCGACGAGTCGAGAGTCAGTCGAGACGAGTCAGAACGCGCATCACAGCTTGGGGCAGAAACTTGCCCGAGCATGCGCATATTAAGCTGCCCCACATTAGTGACTGGGGGGGTTCAGGTTTATTCGCGTGCGGCAGCCCTGGCGTTAAAAGGGCGACAGGGTGAGCAGTTAGTGTGCCCTCCAAGCCAATCCTGGCGCTGCATGCAGCGCCAGGATTGGCTGGTCACCGCGCCGCAGAGCAGGGGCAATCCATATTGGATGCCGCGCGTGGGTTGCTCAGCCGCAGTGCACAATGGCCAATCACTGTATCTGACTTCTTGTAGTCATGCAGTGATAGTCCATTGGCGCGCAGCGCTGCTGTCGTCGTACGTTGGATCCAGTAAGCGCTGCGGTAACAGTCCACTAGTCCCACTCGCCTCGTGGTTGTGTGTGGAGTGAGTCGACTCGTGTGCTGCTCGTGTGGATTGGAGACAATACTGTGTGCGCATCACCGCCGGCAGCCTGTGCTTGCCTTTTGCTGCCTGTTCCTTTTGCTGCCTGTTCGTCGTTGCCTTTCTTTCCGGCAGCTCGACCCGTCGGCCGTCCAGTATATTGACTGACTTCTTCTTTTAGCTAGTGAGTGAGAGTGAGTATATCAGGCGGCGGCCCCTACTAAGAGACCTGCTGTGACAAGTATATCAAGAGGAGAAACAAATTGTCACGCCTGAAAGTTCACTCAAATTTTTGGGAAGTGCGGGATGGAGAAAAAGTTGAACGACAATGTTTGTTTGTTGCCATGACAGTCTCTGGTCAAGGGAAGAGGTGAATCCTTGACTTTGCATCTTTTCGTTATTAGCCAGTGGGTGATTCCAGATGCTTGGAATGAAGTGTTGACCATCTACAGACTGCTTCTGTTGTTTTTTCAGATTTTGAAATGTATGTTTGTTTGTTTGTATTGTGTACTTTGAATGAAAGTGTAGACATTTTTAAACAGCATTTGCAAAGCCCAATGACGCACAGTAGTTAAAATGAGTTATGGCGGACCTGTGCATGCAGTTTTAGTGGTTAAACATCTTCTCCTGCTCCGATGTAATTGGTTGATGATATTTAGTAGGGTTCCAAAGATCACTGTGGCCCAGCCCTTCACTCCGTCCACCATAGAACATGTGGCCTGTTCCCTAGTGGGTTATGATAGCCAGTACATTTTGAACTTTAAAGAATATTGTGCCATGAAAGCTAGCCAACACTGGCATTACTTAAAGACACTCTACGAGGTCGCTGCCTGCTCCCCCATGCAGATGTTTGGGACATTACTGGCAGATGTTCCATTTTGCAGCACTTTAGGTCAATATTATTCGTACAAAATGTTTTGGATTTAAATACAGTTTAACAAAGAGACTTGTCGCACTTTACCCCCTCATTACAAGAGGCCCAAATAATTAGAACCCCTGTCTGCCCAGAGATCCGAGTTACAGGTTATGTGAATGTTATTACACCCATTAAATTACTGGGTGTTATAATGTTTGGTTCCCCTACGCTGTTAAATGTCGGCTGATCAAACCTACTGGAACTTGAGAGGAAGTGACTGCAAATTACTGGAAAACGGTTTTTGCTGTTAGAAGCAACAGAATCCACTTTTCATTCTGCAAAAAGTTGTAAAAGGAGCCGCTTATCGCCCAGATGAATTCTGACGGCTGTGATGGTTTCTTTCATGGGGCACGTTCAGTACTGACGCCTCTTCCAGGACAGTCCCAACGAGGCTCTAAATGGCAAATGATACGGAAGAGGACTGTGATTCCAGCAGCACAGATCAAAACTTTGGAGGATTGAAACTTACTGCCTTTGGAGGGAGGGGGGGGGGGGGGGGGGAGTTCTCCCTATGGACCTTCCACCACATCTAGAAGAAAACAGTTCATTGCTCTGGTCTGAATCTGGTTGGAAACGAAGACCACTTTATTTAGAAGGGGGAGAGGGGAGTATTGTTTTTCCCAAGCATGTTTGGGTCGGTACTTTAGGGAAAAGCGCATTACATAGTACATAGTCTGGTAAGTATGCACAAAATATTAATGCTGGCATCATAATAAGGGCTCCTGATTTCAGGGTGTTTTGTTTACATTTCAGTCTGTCTTTATCCATATTTTGGTCGATTTTATCTGTATTTGTCCATGTTTAGTTTGTGCTTAGTGTAAAAAATGACGCTGTAGTGGGTATATTTTCACATTTATTTACTCATGTTTGTGTGTCTAATGGATGTCTAATGGATTTTAGCTGTTTACAGTACCATAGTACCATAATCATTTGAAACCATTTGCATTGCAGAGCAGCGCAGACAGCGGCACTGCTGCAGTGGTTTCAGCTTCATTGGAAAATATTAAAGCTTCCATACCTCTCAATCTGTACAGCTATTGTCCTAGCACTCATGATTGACAGTAGCGAATATCGCTCAAAGGAAAACCTATTACCTGTATTTATCTGTATCTAAAAATAAATCCGGACCGGAAAATAGGTGATTTTCTGTCTGTATTTATCTGTAAAAATCAGTAAAAAAGGAAAACTTGGAGCTTTAATCATAGTACACTGTGCAATATTCCATAATGCCCCAGCTACCACCTAATCGAGTGTTCACGAAGCATCATTCAGTACACTGCCCGGAAAGCTTTCATAATGACCATGGCATGTTATGTTACTAGATATGTAAAACGCATGGCTACCCCAGCATCAGGGTGTCCCAACGCTAAGCCCAGAAATAACATTGCAGGGTGGGGAAACGGGAGGCAGAGACTAGACAGGGTAAAGCCTGATGGCCGCAGGGAGAGAGAGCCAGAGGTCTGACAGCAACGCCCTCAAAGAGCGCGGGGCTTCGTGACAGTGGCGGATATTCTCAGTGAGTAGGTCTGACAGCCCACGTCTTCCACGCAGCTTCTAAGGGTTGTGTTGTGTGCTGCAGTGACCAAAACAGATAATGCATGCTGGCTAAATTCAGGGATCTTTTAAGGACTTGTGTGCACACATGTCACTTTTTCCTCCTGTAATGCACCGTGTGCAACCTCATGTATTTTGTATGCTCACAATTGTCACTTTTGCCTCTTGTAACTTAACGTTTGCTTTTGTAATTTGTTCACTTGTAATTTTCTCCTCATGTTTCATTACTGTTGCTATTGTGAAGCGCTCTGACGCCTTTGGGTAAAGTCTGCGCTATATAAAAACGCATAAATAAATAAATAGATAGAAGACCAGAAGACCCTGTCCCGCCCCACCATTCCTGCCTCCTAGGCTAGTCCTAACCCGGGCGGTGCATTGTGCTTGCAGTTGCACACGGCAGACTGCATGATTCATTGCTCAAGGCAGGGAGCAGGCCAGGCCTTTCCTTGAACTCGTCACTTCACTTGCAGGTGGTTCACTTCAGTTAGTTCACTTCATACGTATACTATGAACTGCTTTGGCTGAAATATGCCTGTTTTGCTGGCCGGTCTTCATCCTGCTGCCTTATTGTCCATCTTGGCAGTGGCAGCTTTTATGTCCCTGTGCTTTTGGCTGTGGATTTGTGTTTCTGCTGACTTGTGATTTGTTATTTTGGTCATTCCCTTGGTTGGGGCCCTGCTTCTCTGGGTACACTGGCTGTGCCATTTCTCTTTTGGGTTTTAGGTCTGTTGGAGGTAAAATCGGCGTTATGGGGTTGCCAGTTAGAAAATAGAGCATTCATGCTGCACCTTTCAAGTCCCCAAAAAGGAGTTAGGGCTATGTATCTGGTCACTCTCCAGGCCCTCAAGCAGTGCCTCTTTCAGTGCCTCCAGCAACCACTATGGCACAGAGAGGCAGGAGGCAGTACGGCTGTATTTTAGCAGTCATTTTGTGGGAAGGGGAGCTGTTGGAGATGTATGTGTATTTGTACTGAAATGTCATATTATTGCACTGCACCTTATACTTTGTACTTTGATTACTGACAGGTTTATCAGCAAACAACAAGAGGACCCCAACCTCCTTTGCTGCTCTCTCCCCCAGGCTACAACCCAGCAAACACCAGTGTTAAAGGTAAGGAAACTGATGCTATATATTTTATTACATGGGAGTTAGGGCTATGTATCTAGTCACACTCCAGGCCCTCAAGCAGTGTCTCTTTCAGTGCCTCCAGCAACCACTATGGCACAGAGAGGCAGGAGGCAGAACAGCTGTATTTTAGCAGTCATTTTGTGGGAAGGGGAGCTGTTGGAGATGTATTTGTATTGAAATTTCATATTATTGCACTGCACCTTATACGTTGTACTTTGAATATTGACAGGTTTCTTTAATATATATATATATATATATTGGTAAGGCCAGCAACACACCATCATGAATACAGTACAAGAGCTGATTGCAAGGTCATTCCAGTCACGGCCACTTGAACAAAAACTACAGATAAAGCAATTAGGACCTCATCAGCCTGAAATAAACCTACAGCGAACTACCCAGGACAGAGGAAAAATGACAAAACGTACATTCTCAAATGCCTGGTACACAAAAGCTGATTGGCTTACAGGGTGCCCTATAAAAAAATTCTCTGTTCTGCTTCCCCTGCTTGCTGTTTGCCAGTGACTTTTCTTGGACACGGCAAGGCTCAGTTGACCTGAAGCACATCTCTGAAAAAATAAAGAAGCATGCGCTCACAAGAAATCATCTGGAAAACCTGACAAGACAGGGAATGTTGGGGGAAGACGCACCAATTGAGCAGCAGATAAATGATGCATACCGCAAATCCATTCAAAAACACAATGAAGCTGTTGATAAGAACAGGCAAAATCTATCCAAGATGATTGATTGCATTCGTTTCTGTGGTGCTTTCGAACTGGCATTGCGAGGCCATGAAGAATCAGAAACTTCCTCAAAACCTGGGATCTTCCTAGGCCTAGTGGATTTAATGTCAACCATAGACCAGGATTTGGAAACACATTTAGCACGTGCTACAGTCTTTAAGGGCACCTCTAATACAATACAAAATGAACTCCTTGACTGAATGCTCGAAATTATAAGAAGCAATATTGTGCAAGAGTTGCGAAACACAGACTTTGTGGCTATTCAGGCTGATGACACCACTGATGTGGCCACTAAAACACAGTCTGTGTTAGTGTTTCGGTACCTTGACAGTGACAGAAACGTTGTGGAGAGGTTTATGGCTTCACGCATTTAAGAGACTCTAGTGCAGCAACCATCACTGAAGCTATACTGTGTCAAATGGACTTAATTTTCCCGGACCTGCCTCAAAAACAAATTTTTTTCGCACAAAGCTATGATGGTGCGTCCGTAATGAGTGGAAGCCTTAGTGGAGTACAGAAACGAATTAGAGATGTGTACCCTAATGCTCATTTTGTGCACTGTTACGCCCACCAACTCAATCTTATTATGCATCAGGCGGTATCAAAGATCAGAGAGACACGAGTTTTCTTTCAGGATATCGGAGGCATAGCAGCATTCTTCACACGTTCCCCCAAAAGAACAGAAGCCCTTCATGAGATTGTGGACAAAAGCGTACCAAGGGGATCCTCAACTCGTTGGAACTTTCACATTCGTACAGTCAACTTAATCTTTGAACAGAGGGAGGGCCTTGAGAAATGTTTTGTCGCCATAGCATCCAGAGAAGACTTTGATCACACAAGTCAGAATGAAGCCCATGGCTTTATTAGAACACTACAAGACAAAGAGTTTCAGTTCTTACTGTTTTTATTTCATGACAATGATTCATGTTGATGTGTTATACGATCAGTTGCAAAGAAAAGACATAGATACTGTCTCTGTGAAAGCCAATACATCTACATTTGTACAAAAAATTATGAAAGTGAGAGATGGGGTTGACGATTTAGAGAGCAAACTGCTGGAGCATTCTATTTTTGCAAACCGCAGACAAAACATTACCTCTCTGGTTCGAATTGGAAAGGAGATATGTGACATTGTAATTGTGCAGGCACAAGAACACTTTTCATTCACAAAACATTTGGTGAGTGCCACTTTATTGTAAAGTAAAGAGTTTGCACAATCTGAAGAATCCTTCCCTGAGCGTGCTCTGAATCAGGCTGTGGAAGCATATCCTATGCTCAAAAAAGAGCAGCTGAGAACTGAGTTAACTGTACTCTACGGAATGCCTGTTTACCGGAAGGCCACAAGCGCCTTGACTTTGCTGAGTTTAATTCATAAACTGCATATGGAAAACTCACTTACAGAGACAGTGACTTTACTAAAAATTGTGATTATGACTCCAATGACAACAGTAGAAGCTGAACGATGTTTTTCAGCCTTAAAGCGCATAAAGACATTCCTCAGGAACACCATGCTAGAGGAAAGACTAAATGCTTTGGCAATGCTATCTGTAGAGAGCAAGTTAGTCCAAAAGATACCGGACTTCAACATGAAAGTAATTGACAAGTTTGCTACACTGAAAGACAGACGTGCTGATTTTATTTACAAAAAGTGAATGCTGCTACTTGTTTGTTGAATACAAAAAATTCTGATTGAGGTAAGAAATGCATTGTTATCTCTGTTTTTAAAAGTTTTGTAGTGTTTGTTCTATTTGGAGACTACACAGATTTGCTCACCTTTGTTCACTGGCCGGACCTGTCTCCCGCAGGGTGAACGATTCATTGCTTGTGTTGCCTATCAAACCTTTCTCCTTGGCAAATTGCAAAAACCTTTATACCATTTTGGGGTACTTGCGTGGACGTATGTGAAGTGTGTGAAGCTCAGCTCAACCAGAATCACAGTAACAGCGTGTTGCGCTGCCTCTTTTATATTCATTATATTGTAAGACTTTCATGTGACCTTTATGACCACTCTCTCCTGGCAGATTATTCTTTGAACGTATAACCTACAGAAGAATACGCACTCCTCTTACTCCTCTCTGGGAATAGAGTGGTGAGCCATACATACCTTATCATTGTATATATTGACATTGTGTTGGACCATAGTGCTCATAATCTTATCCTTCTGTTGCACAGGGGTACAAACCTATGTTAACGATTTGTCTACTAGAACCAAGACTGAAAGCTGTGTAGGTTGCATACACAAGTGTGTGCTGGTTCATACTCTCTCTGGTATAGATAAGAATAGAGTGGAACATCTTCCTTTACAGCCTGCCAGAGCCTTTTCTTCAAGAATTTACGAAGAGGTTCCCACGCTCAAGACCTGCTTTTCTTCCCCCGCCTTTCCTTGTTTTGTTTCCCTGTTTTCCCCTTGCGTGCCATTCGTTACTCTAGAGTCTAATAGAGTCTGAAGGCCGTAGGGGAAGACTGTGGACTTTTCTTCAAGTTCCTGACGCTCCTGCGGAACGAGTCTGGCAACCATTACACTGCTGTGCAACTTCTTCTACTCTTAGAGCTGAGATTTCCATGAACGTCTTATAGTCTGAATTCAGCACCTGAGCAGAATAGGACGGAATGTATGAAGCTCTGTGGTTATACTGAATAAGCAGTGTGGAATGGAGTCCCTACCTATAATAGGTTTAGTAGCTTAGATGGGGTTGACTGACTTGTGACTTCGTTAAACTGCACCGCTAATTTCTATGGCACTCACCACCCACCCTGTGATGAGAATACTTCCACTAAATATGACAACAGCGAGGTAATAAGGGTAAGGGGAGAGGGGGGCAATGAGCACTGTAAAAATGGGGACTCCCTAGCTAAGAAGTGCATTCTAGCAGCAAGCCCAGCGTACTCTGGAAATGAAGAGGGTTGTCACAGTGATGGAGCCGATAATGGAGCAGTGGGTCTGGCTCCTCGATCAGAACTGCACACTGTAGATGTCACGTCGCAAGATAGTGTGATATTACCAGTGGCACCAATATTGGCCACTGTAAAGTCCACCTGTTCTGGTAGCGGGGCAAATCTATCATTGCTCTTAATCTTCTGGAATATTGCGGGGGTAAACAAAAATCTGAGGGACCCAGAGTGGGCTGATTATATTGATTCCAGCGATTTTTGTCTATTACAAGAAACATGGGCAATAGATACTCCCCACAGGATAGGATATAAAACATTCGGCATTGGGGCAGTTCAGTCTAATAGGGGAAGGCCCTCGGGGGGACTCATTATATGGGTTAAAATCCCACTGAAGATTAAGACTGAAGTAATAGAAGCAGGTTCACCTGACATCTTGGTTTTAAAACTCATAAACATGAATGGGGTAGAATGCTATATTATTAATGTTTATAATAGACCCCTAGCACACTTTAAAGTTTCTCCCACTCTTGAAATCTTGGACAGCTTTCTGAAAAGGGTGGTTGGTGATGCCGCAGTGATTTTGGGTGGTGACTTAAATTGTAATTTCGAACCCGTTCTAGGGCTTGCAGAAGTTTTTGGGGACGAAGATCAAGCTAATAACATTCCTCAGCTTGAGACTTCAAATTTTGTCAAATGTTCGGTTTTGGTTGTGCAATTGATGAGGTTAACTGCAGATCATGGTCTCAGGGCGTGTAACGGTCGCTTTCCTTCTGACCTTACAAAACAACCCACTTTTGCGAGGTCTGAAAGCAACTTGGGTTTTATACTCGTTTCATTGAGCATCTGGCACTATATGGCTGATCTCATGGTGGCAAATAGGGCTGAGAGTGACCATTATCCTCTGGAATTATACATTGATGCAACTATGTTTAGCGAACCCTCTCTTTTATCTGCCACCGAGGTTTCTAACTCCATTTTGTGTGATGTGGTACATGTCAGTAATAACAGACGTGCATTGAAATGGTCGCACGTCCTTACACAAGGAAATGCCCTTGCAACTGTATACTCACTTTTTGATACAATCTTTAGGCCCATAGTTGGATACCCTTTTTCACCCAACCACTATGATCAATTCATTGCACTTCATAAGACATTCTTTGAAGAGTTAAAAACATTTGACCAAAATGCCAAAAAAAAAAAGCAGCAAAATGTAAGATTTGGGTGTCATGGTAAACTATGGTATGACCATTCATGTAGGTTGGCCAAGAGGGAGCTCCTGTTTGCTATCAAAAACAAAACGAAAGATGTCAAAGCTGCCAGGGAGACATATAAGCATATCCAAAGGACCTCAAAAAAGATATGGGAGGAGTCGAACTGGGCGGATATGCTGGCTGCTGCCAAATCTAAGGACAATGTTGGGTTTTGGAGGCTGGTTGCTAATGGGCGCCATGCAGGTAGAGCTGTGAAGGACGTATTTTTAGACGAACTGACTTGGGTGACGCACTTCACAACTCTTTATAAACAATAAGATAGTGGTTTTGATGAAACTCCATGGTCGCCACCCCCGATTGAGTGTCTTGATTTCTCAATTGGCGAAACGAAAAGGGCAATCGCTGAACTGAAAAGTAGTAAAGCTCCTGGTCCTGATAAAATACCGCGTGACCTGTATAAGCATGAGATTGAAGTCTGGGCTCCATACATGAACCACTTGTTTAATGCTTTACCTAGCAATTGTCAATTTCCAGATAGTCGGCGTGCTGCAGAAGTTGTTCTAATATTTAAAAAGGGTAGCAGGTTTGTTCCATCAAACTATAGACCGATTAGTTTGATGGACATCTTGCAAAAACTCTATGCCAAGCATTTACTATTTCGGATAAATGACTGGCTGGAGGAAAAAGCAATACTCACCAAATTTCAAGCTGGGTTCAGGGGCAAGGTCAGCACCATAGACCAGGTCTTCAGATTCTGTTGTATACATTGATAATATGTACACATTAGGAAGAGTCACTTGTATGTCGCCTTCGTAGATTTGAGAGCGGCATTTTACCTTGTCCCCCGCAACTTGCTTTGGAGGTCCCTAAGTGAAGTTGGATTGCCAGGGTGCCTCCTGGCTCAAATAGTCGAGTTGCACGCCAGGAATCATGCCAACATCAGGTGGGGTCCAAATGGGGAACTGACGCGCAATATCCCAATAGAACGTGGCGTCCGACAAGGATGCGTTTTGGCCCCCACCCTATTTTCATTATTTGTTAACGATATCCCTGATCATTTGAACGGCTGTGTAAACGACTCACCACAACTTAATGGTGAAAGGGTGCCTGCGTTACTTTTCGCGGATGATACCATCTTAATATCCCAAACTAATAAAGGCCTCCAGGCGCTCCTGAACTCCTTTAGTATTTACTGTGTGAAGAAAGGATTAGAGATAAACGTCAACAAAACTAAGTGTATGGCATTAAACACCTGATAGGGGGACTCTAAATCTGGATGGCCAAGTTTTAGAAACAGTTGATAATTTTTCCTATCTGGGGGTGGTGCTAGATTCAAATTTAACATGGAAGGCCCAAATTAAGAAAAATAAGGTGTCTTATGCCCATAACGTTAAGCCAGTTATTAGTAAACTTAATACCAGTACAAGTAAATGTGTGAGTCCCGCGCTTGAGCTTTTTAAATTTAAAATTCAATCTGCTGCCCTTTATGGGGCTGAGATATGGGGACCTTGGGCAAGGGATAGTTTCCAAGGTCTGGATAATAAATTTATGAGATCAATTGTAAGGGTACCCACTAGCACACCTTTGATTCCTCTCCAATTTGATTTGAACCTTAAAAAAACTGACAACCATACAATCATTAGACCATTAATGTTTTGGGTAAGGATATGGTCTACTCCAGAAATGATTGATTATAGAAAAGGTTTCCAGGAGATATTGGGTCTAGATTCTCTACATTCTGTTTTATGGCTCAAACACATTAAAAATGGTTTTCAATCCTGGACCTGCCTCAGCTATGGGAGAGTCCGGAAAGGCAACCACATTATGCAAAATCCATGGTGAAAAGAGCTTTCTGGTACTTCGTAACTAATCAGTTAGTAAATGGAAATAGAATCGGGTCTTTAACCCAAAATTTTTTAAGCTTCAAAGATGAACCCTTTTTTGAGGTCTTTCTAGATGAGATAGAGCCGCCCCTTGCGAAGTCCCTATTTTTGAAGTTCAGGTACGGGAATCTTATGTTAAATTCTAATTTGGAACGTTGGTCCAAGGGAAAATCGGAAGGGCCAAACGCTACACAGGGGAAGTGTACAATGTGCTCAGGTTTTTACACGGAGGATGAGGTCCATATACTGTTCATTTGCCAAGCATATACTAAAGCAAGAAACCCTTTTAGGAATAAGATCTTGTATTATGGCATATAGAATTATTAAAACAAACACTTCCCAATATATTGTATTTAGCATTAGTAGATTTCTTTATTCTGCGTATATTGCTCGCAGGAATACTGGCTAATTACTTTGAGCAGTCAAATCTTTGTTGGTTTTTTTAACGTTATAGTTGCACTATCGATGATGATGTATGAATTCCCCTCCTAATATGGTACATGTCTAGTAACTAGATATTAATTGAGATGAAGCTTTGGTGTTTTTTTAATGCATATATGTATGTATATCTATGAGGATGCTTATAATGAATTCTGTACTTATAGATAAGTTTTAAACTGTTTAGACTTGTATGTGTAAACTGATATGACCTTGTGTTTTTTCATGTATGTATCTTTTATGGCTAAAGCGGCGGAAATAAAGATAATAATAATAATAATAAGCAGCTACCTATGTTATGCCATCTATAAATGTAATACCTGCACTTTCACAATTGCTTTATTAACCTTCCTGCTTTTTCAAATTTGCTTGAAAATGCACGATTTTTCTTCTTTTTTTCCCAAAATTTTCTTGGGGGGGGGCGCGGGGGGGTAGGGTAACCCTCTTAAACCCCCCTTTTGGGGGTCGGGCTCGCTCGCTCGCTACGGTGCTGTATGCAAATCACTTTGCGCCCCACCACTTTAAAATCTCTGCCACCGCCACTGGGACCAAGTCCAGCACAATGCAGGTGCCCGAGTGGTTGGTGGCGAGGAGAAATTTCCATGATTGCTGCAGCCCTAGAGGTATGCCAGAATGGCCCTTTCATAAAAGCAGTAAAAGACCATTCACCCTTTTTGATTGATACAGGTGTTACACCCTCCTCTGTTAGATGTGGCCAAAGTTTCCAACCTACACCACTCATGAAAAGTAGTCAAAGTTCTAGGCATTTAATTAACATGCGACTAATACGTTTTCAGCCAACGCTCCAATAAAAACAGACTCAATCACAAATAACAATGAATTCATAATCAGTGGGAAGAATTCCGGTAATCTATTAGAACATGACATTCTCTGCAAGCTGAAGTGTGTAATATAAAGTACACTGTATGGTGTGGGCCTTCATACAAATTATACATACTCTGAATTTAAGGTAAAAGTCACAAGAGTCAAGAAAGGAAACCTCACCTCCAGATTGGAGGCATACAATGAAAAAGGTGGTTTGGAATTTTTCAGGAAAAGTTGGATTGATCAAAAGTACAGAACCAGTGCACATTACGGTAAAACCAAATACAGCACATCTCTTCGGAAGGATGGATGGCAAATCTAGAGAGAATGCCAGAGGTGGCGTGCGTTTTATTGATGGCATATGCAGAGTGACCCTGCTTGGAGAATATGTCTGTATAAAGTCTGAGCCAGGACTCTGAAGAGGATCATGACACTTGCACACTCTCCAGCCAACGTGAGGAGAGATTCACAAATGGGTCAGATGGGGGGGCGCTAGAAGGAGCACTGCAAGATGCCCACACTCTAGTGAGGCTTTGCCCGGCTGATCTTTTATCCAACCAATATCCACCTGTAATCCTTGCATCACAGTGCTGAAAATGTGAGACCTGTGTTGGGGTGTGCTCCTGCCTACACTAGCGGCAGTTTGGAGCCCTGGAGGCCGTCGCAAGGTCTATATTTTTAACTCCACTGGGCCCTGCAGCGCTTTGGTAAAATGACGGTGGCTGCGGAGGTCTAGCGGTCTGTGAGCACCCGCTGCCGCTTGCGCCACAGGAGGCAGGAGTAGCTGGATCGGTGGGACCCAGAGCTGGAGGGGCGAGCAGCTAGCTGCCTGTGAGCTGCCGGTGTGGTGTACTTGCTGAAGCCGCTGGATTGGCTGTTGAGGGCCGCGGAGACCGGGTGATAGACTACACATCATTGAGGCCCAGTGGGAGAAAACGGAGCCGGGAGGAAGGCACGGAGCGGCCACGAGGAGACAGCGCCGTAGCTGGTACCGGCCTTGGTGAGTGGGGTGAGCCTGGCCCGGGCTGAAAGCTGCGGCAGCGGGTGCGGGCCTGGGCGTGGCCCGCGAGCTGAGGCTGGTTGTTGGTGTGATGAAGCAGGGGCCGGAGCACTCCAGCACCATATCTGTCGGGTGGCACTGCAACTACCAGGCGTGGACGGACTGTGGGACCCACAGGGTTATGCTGACAAGGGCGTGTGAAGTGCGCATACCTGCGTGGCAGTCAATGGTCGGCCTGGGGGTCTCGCACAGCTGTCCCAGAGTTGCAGTAACACTGCTGCTTGCCGCTATGTGAGCCCCATGCCAAGGTTGATCTGCGCAGTGTTGCCCCCGTCTGTGCGACAATACGGGGAGGCCAGTTGGGACATTAAGTATTAGCACCCACAGGTTTTGGGACTGCCTGCTTGGCCAGGGCGCCCCTCTGCATAAGCATGACAACGGTACAGCAGTAGCTGACTGGGCCTAGTTCTGGGGGCCCTGGGGGCCCTGGGAGCTTTTCTGTGCTGCTGAACCAGACTTGGATGTTCTTGACTTCAGGACATTCTGGGCCGCAGCTCTGTGGTTATTGCCTCTCTTATCTCTGCTGGCGTCTACGTTGCTTTGCTGCATGCAAGACTGCCTGTATAACATCTACTCTGCATCTAGTACTTTGCCCCAAACCTGCTTCTCTCTATATTGTAGATTGCTGGGATGGCGAGCCCTTGGGTCTGCATGGGACTACATTATCGCATTGTGTGATCTACTTTTGGGCCATTTCCCCTGAGCATAGACGTCGGAACTTTGTGTGCTTATGTGTGCACACCTCCTGTGGCAGTGGTGAGGCTACACCACGCGCCCACCCCTGTAGTGGATCTGCCTATTTGTTGGGCAGGCTGTGGGCCCTGTGGCACCGGGCTCTGCAGCTGCGGGGCTGTGTGGCCCGCTGGGAGTTTAGGGCTTGGCGCTGTGGACTGCTGACGAGCGCTGACTGGAGGGGCCTTTGACTAGGAGTGCCTTATTGCATGGACCGCTCTTTCCCTACTGCTGCGCCCACCATATACTGTAGGGAAGACGGATAATACTCAGCCTCGCCTCACGTTTGAGGTGTGTAAATCAGGCAAGGCCCAGCAGAAAGTGGCCTCTGACTCCGAGGCGGAGACTCTGGGAGAGGGCCCCTCTAGCTGGTAACCACACTGATGGCTATTCAGAAGAACATTCAATCCATTGAGTGAACCGTCAGCTATGAATCAGACTAGACCAAATGCCTGCACATTTGGCACAGCAGAACGTGAGAATAGGTGAGGTGGAGCAAAGAGTCAACGACAGAGGAGGGTCTCAGTGAGATTGCGGGAAAAATCACTCAATATGGAAAAGATTTTGGCGCTGATCCAGGCAAAAAATGAGGACTTGGAAACCCGAACATGTCGGAACATCAAAATCACAGGCCTTCCGGAGTCAACAAATACTTGTCAGATTGAAACCTTCATAGTGACTGATAAAAGATCTCTTTGGTCCCAAGAATCTGTCTTCCATGTTTTTAGTCGAAGGTGCCCACCGTTCACGGTCAGCGAGACCGGTGCCCCACCCCATAATGGCCTGCATCCTGAACTATAGGGACCGCAATACCATACTGAGGCTGGCAAGGGAAAATGGCGCCATTGACCCCCAGGGGAACTCCCTGTCCTTTTTCCCAGACTTTACAGTCACAGTTCAATCTGCACATCGGGCGTTTGTCAGCGAAGAAGAAACTTCTCCAATCAGAAGGTATTCTGTACCCAGCTCATCAGCGGGTAGGTCCGGAGGGAGACTCCAAAAGTTTTACAACACCTAAGGCGGCGATGGAGCATGTGAAGAAATTGAAGCGTCGGCACCGCGACGACCAGCCTGAGGTGGGCGAAGGAGATCCCTGAGCTATCTGTTCTGTGTCTGTAGGACTGCGGACCAAATAGTCTCCGTGCAGGCCCCCTTAAGTGTTCCCTGTGTGTAGGCTTAATGTTCTATATGAAGGTCTTTATTTGTTGGTCTTTAATTGTTGACTGCGATGCAATAGCACCTAATGTCTACTTGTTCGATTCTAGCACAGATGCTGGATCTGATCATCCACCTCCTGCATAGTAGGAGGCTAGTAGCACTCTATCCTGTATTAGAGTTCCCCACGATATGCAATTGTTTGGGTTTAAAAAAAAATGATGTTTTTGTCCAACATTCTACCAACTCTCTAGCTGGCAATGATGATTGCCTGAGCCTAGCGAAGAGCCATTCCATGCAAGAAAAACAGCTGTTTCCATTTCCAACCTCTTCACTGGAAACCCCAAAACAGAGGGAGCCAGGACAGACAGAAATTTGGCTTAATCATCGGACCTACTTGATTGCGGACTCCACTCCACCAGTAACATCCATACTATCTCCTGGCTTTTAGGATCTCAGGTGATATCTAGCGGACTTGTAGAAATATCCTTTTTTTTATAGTCAGAGAAGCAAGGTGGACTCACAGATTTCCAGCTTTTAGATAAAACATTAGTAAAAGCATATATAACTCTGTTCAGCCTCCCAGCTATACCTCCCCAGCGCAACTAAGACTGGAGTTGGGCCTTTTAAAGCAAACTTGGGCCACATCTGGAGCATACTTCAATTGCTGGAACAAAATGAGCTCATCCCCTAAATCACTAAACCATCTTCTGTGGCAAGATCTCCAACAGAGTGAGAATTTGCCCACAAGAATGTATCTTCAGGAGACACTTGCAAACACAGGCTTATCATCCTTACGGAACACGCAGTGCCACCACTTAACTCTGAAGAAATTAGTCTGGAAGTCGCTGAAAAAACAGTCACTAGCGGAGTATAAAGCAGCTTTTTCAGCTATAGCACATGCCTGGATTACTAAATTCTTATAAAACCTTAGCCCCCCTACAATACTTCAACCTGGGCTACCCAAACGCACAGAAACTAAAATTCTTAAAGCTACGTCTGGGAGTGATACCATGCACCCAGTATCTGCCACCATGGACAAGGGTGCAGACTTTAACAGCATGCAGTTGTCAAGCTACTACGCAGTCTCCTACCTTATCTTGCTTATGCTGGCGTAGTTAAGTTTCGCAGGGACTCAAGAGACCAACTTCCCAAATTACTAAATAATAACTTGTGATTTAACTCAGAATCAAGTTAAAAGTTAGAAAGAAGGGAGGAGGGCCGGATACTGGACGTTGATGAATCTTGCTATCGACCTGCAAGGCAACAAGTGAAACTTTTAGTATTTATTTTTTAAGGGTAAGGCCTTTTTTTTTTAGCTTTCTACACTTAGTCTTAGGAGTATTTCAGTTGAGGAATGAATTCCTACCTGCGAACAGAAGTTATCTTTTCTACGCCCCAGTATTTCTTGTTCTGTGGCTTTGAAGTGCGAGGCTTGAGGAACAGGCTACATCTTGTGTAGTATAGTAGTTTCCAGCTGAAGGAAATTAGAGTAAACACCACTGTTCCTTTTAAATGGCTTTGAATTATATTTCTTTCTTATCTAGTACAATAGTCCAACTTAAACATGTTCTTGAAAACTGTGCGCTGTTCCTAATTGTTGGTGGAAAAAAAATAAACAAAAGGGCAACATCCTTCCAGTGGTTTTACTTTGTAAAGTCAGAGTTATTATTTGAACTTAACAAAACACGGTCTCATCTAAACATCAAAATGAGGTCAAATAATATCTTTGACCAATGCTGGATGTCAAATGATTTTTTTAAATGTAAGAGCTCCAAATAACGAGTTTTTGATGTGACCTTACTTGCGAAGGGCGCCAAAGGTTTTAGGTACTTATCTTCTTCTTGTCTTTCTTCTGCAGATCCAGCCGTTCGTGAAAGGAAGGAGTCGCGCAATAAAACAGACCACGCAGTGTCAGCGTAAAAGGCCATTTTATTAGACCAGAACTGCGAATCTGTACATAACAATAAATCAACAATAACAGTAACAGCAAACCCCCCCTCACACTTCCCCCCCCCATTCGTTTCATTCACTCCGCGTCATCACCAAGCCCTAGAGGCTCCAAACACCCTTCTCTTGCCCGTCAATCACCGTCTTCCAGCCCCCAGTCATTGCAACCTTCCATTCACGCTTCTATCTGTCCTGTGCAAACTCCCCCCCCCCCCCCCAAGGGATGGGTATGCCCGCTCTTGACCCCCTGTCCCTTCGAATCCTGCCTACAGCAGCTCTGGCCTAAACTGGCAACGCTATAGACCGACCCAAAAAAACACCTCTAACTGCCGGGTGGGTGGGCGGCCTTTCGAGCTCCCTCCCGATGGTGCCAGGCGCAGAAAAGAGGAAGTTCCCTTCCTCCCCCGCGCTTAAATACCCACCCCCTAACTCCTACCCTTCCCCTACCTGGCCTATCCCCTGCGCGAAAGACCCCGGGGGAAGACTAGTCTGCGACTCTGCTTTCCCCGGGGCCCGGCATCGCGCAATAAAACAGACCACGCAGTGTCAGCGTAAAAGGCCATTTTATTAGACCAGAACTGCGAATCTGTACATAACAATAAATCAACAATAACAGTAACAGCAAACCCCCACTCACACTTCCCGCCCCCCATTCGTTTCATTCACTCCGCGTCATCACCAAGCCCTAGAGGCTCCAAACACTCTTCTCTTGCCCGTCAATCACCGTCTTCCAGCCCCCAGTCATTGCAACCTTCCATTCACGCTTCTATCCGTCCTGTGCAAACTCCCCCCCAAGGGATGGGTATGCCCGCTCTTGACCCCCTGTCCCTTCGAATCCTGCCAACCAGTGAACCCCCTGTAGGGCGGTTCACTGCCCCACCCCCCCACAGGGCCGTCCGTCCGTCATCGCACAGTTACTCCCGTCGACACCAGATAGACTCGTTCCACAACCTGCTCACCACATCCCGCAACTCCATCATGTACCACGCATTGCCCAGTCGAGACAAGTGCACACCGTCCTCCCTAAAAGCTAAAGGCTCCTCCAGTCGAATCCCAGGATGTGCAATGACCTTAACATCCCTGTCCGCACAGTAGAGTCTCATTGCTCGATTAAGTTTCCTCCGGGCCTTCTCAATGGCCCCGTGTTTCACAGCCCCCCTCCACACTTTCCTGGGGACCAGCTCCGTCCAGGCAATGCAGGCCCCCGCCATCCTCGATTTCAACACTTCCAAGTCCCTTTGCATAAGTTGTAACAATGCCAATATAGACAGTTGCACCAGGTCATTCTCCCCCAAATGAATGATCAGCAAATCCGGGCATCCCCTCTGTGGGACCATCTTCGCGAGCCAGGGCAGTAGTGCCCCCCATCGCATTCCGCTCTTTCCCCACCATTTCACCTCGTGCAATTGTCCCTTCAGTCCCAGGTTACGGCCGTAAACCTGCTGGTCCGCATATTTGGAAGCCCAGTGCACGAAGGAGTGCCCAACGATCCAAGTCACCGTCCTACCGCCCGGGCCACCCACGCAACCTACGAAGAAAAATATGTTAAAACAGGCAACAAAACAGTGCAACAACCAACAACCTGCCTGGGACCAGACTACTTCCTCACATACCTCTCACAACAGCGCGACTTCCAATGCCCAATCCTCCTAATCCTGTCCCAGGACCAACCCAGGCGAGCCGCCGCAGTCGCAGCCCCAATACGAAAGGAATGAGTACCGAAACCAGCACCATCCAACCCCAAGCGTCCCAAAGCCATACGCAACACCGCCAACAACTGGCCAGCCGTCACTCTCGCACCAGACGCATGGCAGAAAATCTCACCGACTCGTCCCCAGCCGTCCCCGAGAAAGACCTCCACTCCAGAACCGGGCAAGCCGCCCCGCCAGACTCATTCAACCACACCCATCTGCCCCGGCCCACTTGATCCGTCTTCGAGTGACCCAGCCAGATCCTTAAACGCCCCGCATCCACACGCACCTCCTCAAACAACCTACCCGCCCCCGTCTCGTGCCCAACAGCTCAGACACCCGGAACGCCCCAAAAAACATCCACACCATGCACAAACGAAACAGGCCCACCTCAATCGGGTCATAACAGCATTCCGGCAACACCCCAACCAGGCGAACCAACAAATCAAACGTCACTGCCTCCCGCAGCCGACCCCCCCCAGCCCCCCTCTCCCGGCCCCAACCCCGCAACATGCGATCCAACACCACATCCTTGGCGGGGTCAAAACCCAAGAACAAAACACAGTAAAAAGAAATTCCAGCCAACCTCCCGGAGAACGTAGCTGCAGTCAACCCCCGATCCATACAAGCCAACACGTAACCCCTCAGGCCTTCCAACACTGCCGACTCCCCACTCACGACCCCATCCACCGTCCAGCCCATGAAAGCACTAAATTCAGACCATGCCAGACGATAAGTCCTCCTTGTTGTCCGAGCCAATGAACCCTCCACCAGACCAATCATCCTCAGTCCCCCAAGGCCCAGATGCCGGCCGGCAGCTCGGTCTTGCAGGCGTCCGCTCCCGGCGCCAGGTGTCGGAACCGCTGCCACTGCGAACGAGACAGAGCATCCGCAACGTCATTATTCGCCCCAGGGACATGCTTAGCCCGAAACACCACATTCAGCTGCAGGCACGCCAACATGAACCTGCGCAACAGCCGCAGCACTCGCAGGTCCCTCGCCCTCTGATTATTGACCAGTTCCACCACCGTCATGTTATCAACGTGAAAGAGCACAGACCTGTTCCGAAAGTCCTCCCCCCACACCACCAGTGCCACCAGCAAAGGGAAGAACTCCAAAAAAGGCAATGCTCCTGCCTTGCTTGATCCAGGAGGCCGGCCAGCTCTCCGCACACCACCTTCCATCCCAGAAAACACCAAACCCCGCTGACCCAGCCGCGTCAGAGTAAATTTGGCATTGCCAGACCGCCCTTTATTCGTCAAACTCCAAGGACACCCCATTGAAATCCTGCAAGAAGGTAATCAAAGTCCACAAGTCCGTCCTCACCCCCAAGGAAATCCTCACTCTGTGATGTGGAAGCACTGCCCCAGACATGGCCATGCCGAGCCACCTGCAGAACGTCCGCCCTGCCCGCACCACCCTGCATGCAAAGTTCAGGTATCCCAGAAGCTTCTGTACCGCCCGTAAAGGGATCCGCCGTTCCCCCACTGCCCACTCCAGACATGCCAGAATCTCCCTCACCTTGGTCGCAGGCAGGCGCGCCATCCACTGTACCGAGTCCAGTTCAATCCCCAGGAAAGTGAGGCAACAGCTGGGACCAGCCGTCTTCTCGGGCGCCAAAGGCACTCCAAACTGCAAGGCCAAAGCCTGGAAACGCGACAGGGCCCTGCCGCAATCCCCGGACCCCGACCTCCCCAGGAAGAGGAAATCGTCCAAGTAGTGACTTACTTCACGGCACCCACTGACCCGCACCATGACCCACTGCAAGAAAGTGCTGAAAAGCTCAAACAGCGCACAGGAGATGGCACACCCCATGGGCAAAACCTTGTCCACGTAGATGGCACCCCCAAACTGCATGCCCAAAAGCGCAAAATCCGCCGGGTGAATAGGCAGGAGACGGAAAGCCGACTTAATGTCACACTTCGCCAACTCCGTACCTGGCCCACAAGCCCTCACCAGGCGGACCGCATCGTCCACCGACGCATACATCACTCTCGAGTCCTCTTCCGCAATGAAGTCATTCACCGATCGACCCTCCGGCCACGACAAATGGTGAATCATTCTGAACTCCCCTTCCTCCTTCTTCGGCACCACCCCCAACGGAGAAATGATCAGGTCCGGCAACGGCCAGTCAGTAAACGGACCAGCCACTCTCCCTTCCGCCACCTCCTTCTCCAACTTCGCAGCCACTACCCCCGGCAACTCTTCTGCAGACCTCAAATTCTCAGCCCAACGACGTTCCCTGGGACCCTGGTAGCCCACCGAAAACCCTCGGTGAACCCCCAGAAGAGCCGCGCCCCGGCATCGCGATCAGGGTAGCACGCGAGCCACGGGGCCATCGCCTCCACCCTAACCGGAGTAGGCGCCCTTCGGACCAGGCTGGCCCCGCCCCCTCGCGTTCCTCCATTGTTCGGAGGGGGTGGTGAGCGTGAGGCACTGCGTAAGGGCGTGTTTGCCGCCGCACTTCGAGCACTCGTGTTTGAACTTACATGGGTACCTAGAGCAGAACCCCCGATTGTAGCTCCAACATGCCCCAGTGGAGGAACCCCCGGGCTTAGACGGCTGACCTGACACAATGGTGCTGGGCACTGTTCCACCCCCCGCCCCGCCCTGGGCGGGCCGCGGTGGAAAAGACCGATACAACACCGGCAAACCACCGGCAGTGTGTGTAGAGGCCGACGAGTGCGAAGATGCCATCCACTGCATCCAAAGCTCCTGGTCTACCTCACCCCAACTCTTCTCCGGGTCCGCGCTAACCCTGGCCCGAAACTCCTCATCATAGCTCAACCACGCAAACCCCCCAAACTGCATCTGGGCCTTGCGAATGATGTCCATGTATTTAAACAGCGCAATCGCCCGGTCCAGATACTTCTGGCAATACACACTGGCATAGATCAGGAAAGCCGACGTCCAATTCTCCATGGTCACCGGCACCCTAGGCCGCCTCAACAACTCCCACTCCTCCTCCTCCTCTTTAGAGCCCTCCTTGGCCTGAACCTCCCGATGAAGCAACTTAAAAACGTCCACAAACTCATGTTTCCAAATTTTCTCTTTCAGCTTCTCCGACAAGTGCGACCCAAGAGGCATTGCCAACCCCATATAAGGCATCTTCTTAGGCACCTTCACCCCCTTCTTCCCCTCGCCATCTCCCTTGTCCGTCTGTACCCCCAAAGTGACCGACTTACCATCCGCCTTCTTACCATCCGCAGGTGGACCGCCGGATGGCGTCTCCCCCTCCCTCACAGAACCGTCCCCCACACCCACCGACCGGCAGGTACGTTTCCGTCCGTCCCCCCCCCCCCCGAGGAGCGTCATCCCAAGCTGCCCACCAGGCTCCCTCACCTGTGAGTGCCGGCGTCCGCTCCCGGGGCCTTCCTCTGGACTCCGTCACCCGGACCGCCACCGATCCGGTCTTCTTCGGTCCAGTCTCGACCTGCAACCCACCAAGGTCGTTGCCTCCCGCTGCGCCACCTATGCCCTCCAGGTCATCCCGCACCTCCCCTTCTTCCAACTCCTCACTCTCAGCACTGTAATAAAGCTCAAGCACCGGTTCCAGATCCACACCCTCGCAGACCACTTCCTTCACAGCACGCTTCACACCTTTCTGCACACTCCCTCGTCCACGCATTCCAGAGACGCCACGTGCCGCAGTCGCCCGATCCCGCGGTGGAGGGACAGCCGCCGCGGACTGGCCTACTGCTTCCGGCCTGCGTTTCGGAGCTGTGTTGCGCCCCGCAGGGCCCCCCCGGGCTCTGCCGACAACCGCCGACTTGGATCCCCTCCCACCCCTCAGGTCGCTCGAACCTGAGCGGGCCCCGGCACCATCGGGCCTCAAAGCCGTCCCGGCCGTCCCTACTCCCGCCGCACCCCCTGGAGGGGGAGCGGCCTGCCCTGCCTTCCTCGCTTTAGCTCTCCTGGCCTCTTCCTCCTGCCTCTCCGCCTCCCGTTCCTCCTCAGAGGTGGGGGTGGGTGGACCCTCAATCTCATGGCCCCAGACCGCACCCACCCTGGCACGCGTCGCCTCCGCCCACCTGACCTCCTGAATCTGCTCCAAAATCCGCTCCCCTTGGGACCTATCCTCCCAAGAAACAGAACCCCAAATCTGGGGGGGAGGGGGCGGGCAGTAGCCAAAGAAATCACCCCCTTGGGGAAAGAAACCCACCTGCTGGAAACCTTGCACCCAACCAGGCCCGCCAATGGGGACCAGAGCGGGGGACCCGCTCCGGCCCGCCACACCCCCGGGCGCCACCGGCCTCACAACGGCCGGTGTGCCCGCCCTGGAACCCCTGGACAAGTCAATGGGGGCCTCCTCCACCAGTTCCCCCGCCTCCCGAAACACAACCCCAGGACCTTCCCCCTGCAAAACATCACCGGCGAGGTGGCCGTCAGGCCCAGGGGCCCCATTGCCACCCGGAGACCCAACCAGGACCAAGGCAGGCCCAGCCGGGGAACCCGCCCGCCCCTCCCCCCGCTGTGCGCCGGCCGGCACCAGCAGGGGCCCTGGGGGCGGAAGCGCGTAAGGCGCAGCCATCACGGCCGACCCGAGGCCCCAGGCAGAAACTCAAGCGGAGGGAAAGCCCGCGCGGAGGTGCTCCTGCGCTTCCCGCCCCTCGCCGGATCCTTGGGAACACCGCCCCCCCCTCCTGACCTCAGACCCCCCCGACCGGGTCCAACTCGTCCTCCTGGCATGCGAACACCGCCGCCTTAACCCCGGCCGAGGCAGCGCGTGTGCCCCTGGTGGCCCCCACCCACGCCTGGTCCATGACCCCCGGCCTAATAAGGTCATCCCGGCCGGCCCTCGCAAGCAAAAGCAAGGCCTCACGGACCTGTTCCGCAGACACACCAGACATCCTGCCAATGAAACCGCCTACCAAGCGAAAAATGGAAACCCAGCTGCCGTGGAACAACTCCGAACGAAAAGTCCCACTAAAGTTAGCACTAGGCCTCACAAAACTATTCCTAACTAACTCCTTTCGAGCTCCCTCCCGATGGTGCCAGGCGCAGAAAAGAGGAAGTTCCCTTCCTCCCCCGCGCTTAAATACCCACCCCTAACTCCTCCCCTTCCCCTACCTGGCCTATCCCCTGCGCGAAAGACCCCGGGGGAAGACTAGTCTGCGACTCTGCTTTCCCCGGGGCCCGGCATTCTGAGCTGAGGTCCGAAATCACCATTAATCCTTCGTGCAGGTATCAGGTGAGTCAAAGAGCTTCAATAGACCGGTGTTGTCCAGATAACGGGCGGAAGGCAAAAAGCGCCTTTTGGAAGGTAGGTGTGGTTTTGATACCTTAGCCACACCCTTGACGCCTATCACTTAACGTCCCGTTCCAGTGCGACGGTGCGCGAATCGGCCTTTTCTTATTTCAGTTAGTTTTACCGCTTTGATGAAAAGCGGCAGAAATCCTCAATGCTTGTCACAATCTCTGCGAATTAATGTCTCACGAAATACAGAGCATTAAAATAATGTTTCACAAATCGCCAAGGTAAAGCCATTTCAAACAATACTTATATCGCCGATAACAGTTACATTAATCCACAAAGTAAATCATTTGACATAATTAAACCTCTAGACACAAATCACGGGAAAGGGTCGTTTTTTTCCTGCGATATTTCACGCTAAACCTTATGCTTTAAATGCATGGACATGTACACACGTGACATGAACATAACACGATTGCAGGATCATTATTCATGGCAGCAGTCTGTGCAAAAATGGCCAGGGCGCCATTATTCGTGTTGTTTGCTCTTGTCTGGAAATGCTTCAGTAAAGGAAGCAACTGCTGAAAAACCCCTTTAATCGAAGGGGAATTAGGACAAGGAGTCAAGCAGTTCTGTCTTGCTTCGATCCAGCACTACCACAATTGAACTCCAGAGTAGTCAGATTTCTTGAAGTGGACAGGGCAAAAATGCCAAATAGTCACTAATGACTTTTTGGGTGGGTGGGGGCGGGGGCAAAGGGGCCATTGGACAATCTATTTTAATTTCTCAGTGGGAGTAACAATCGCTCCATTGACTGGGTCACTTACAATGGATGCTCTTGGTATGTTAATTGTTTTTTTTCAACCTGTTCGCAACGTACGTGTTGTTATAGTTTAACTAGCA
The DNA here is from genome assembly GCF_964263255.1 of Lissotriton vulgaris. Classification (NCBI taxonomy): domain Eukaryota; kingdom Metazoa; phylum Chordata; class Amphibia; order Caudata; family Salamandridae; genus Lissotriton; species Lissotriton vulgaris. Next base: position 1,053,491,629 of record NC_141685.1, on the reverse strand, counting down.
GCCCGTCCCGACGTTGTCCGGGAGCAAAAGGCTGCTTCCGGGCCCCCGCCCGCCCCGACGTTCAGGCTGCTTCAGGGCCCTGAAATACTGACACCCGTCACAGTTTTTATTTCGTGCAGCAATTGTGCCTGCCACCAAATTATGCCTTAAACTAAGAAGCGGGCAGGACCACCTTGAATAACGCAGCGTCGCGCCTCCGTCTTGCTTTTAAATCAAAAGGGGCTTGGCAAAACTACTCCCCAAAAAATAATTTAAAAAAACGGAGCACATTTGCTGCCTGGAAACAATCACCACGCTCACAAGGCATTGCGTCTTTGAATGTGCTGCCAGGCCGCGTTGCTATGAGTGAACACCAGCAAAAAAAGGAACGGCTTCAGTGACCGTCCTTCCATTATGTAGACTGTTTTCTGTATCGGGGCCCATAGCAAAGGAACAGCTCCCAACTCGGGAGTTGCAACGGTTGCACTGCACCCGAAGAGGGTATCGGAGGCATTGGCATTTTTATCACCATTCTATGCAAAAACACTTATTTAAGGTGCAAAGTGAGGAATTATCTAAATTTAACAAATTGTCTGCTCCTTTCCGCGCTCCAGGAAATCCCTTACCTCGCGTCCCCACTGTCGCCGCCGCTCTCTTCCGTGCTCCTCCCGCCAGACGTCGCATTAGTTTTCCTCCCCACGGCTCCGCACATTTCAGTGAACCGGATGTCGGTTCCGCGCCATCTTTACTTTTCCTCCCCATGGCTGTACTCCTCGCGCTCCTGATGTCAGCACGTTCGCGCACACGGCCGGAGCTACTTCCAAGGGACTACTTTTTTTGTAAGGTATATTTTTTAAAGAACGTATATTTTTGGGGGGTATATAGCCTATGTCACTCTGCAGACCCTGCCAATTCCAATGATGTATTGGGTGTTTGGATTGGCGCTGTGGTTCCCGAGATTACCCACCTCAACGGTTCCCAGTTCTTACTTTATAATAGTAGTATAGATTATGATGAAATTTTATCATTGCGAATTAACCTTTTATCATTGCGAATTAACCTTTCATACATGGTTTTATCCTTTTGCATGTACTGCAATGGTTTTAGGCAACTCTGCAAAAATAAATAAACTGAACAGATTTCCATAACCCGCACATTGCTCGCCTTGCCAAAATTATTGCATAGAAAATGAACTCGGAAGTCACTGTCTTGGTTTGTGCTGGTCCATCTTGATCAAGCCCAAAAAATATAAGTTTAGGGTTTACCTTGATTTGTTGCCCTGTTACCTCCACAAGGAACTTACAAATATTAGTCCAGTAACAGAAGATCTGTGGACACGCCATGAACATGTGCATATCTTCCGCTGATGGAGGCAAGCATCTTTGGCATACATATTGGTTTCCTGTAACTCTTGACAGCTTAGATGGAGACCAGTAGACTCTATAAGTAGTAAAAAGATGGCTACGCTTGAACAAGGCAGGTTTCACCACTGCCCGAACAATAGAAAAAGAGTAATTCCAAACCTCGTTTAGGTCTTCGTCCTCAAGATAGTCTGCCCACAACTTAAAGATGTCTGAAACAGAGTTATCTTCAACCTCCACCAAGCCCCAGTACCACAGAGAGACTTCCTTTAACAGGCCTACTCTCACTGCCTGATCCAGCCATGCATCCTCACCCTCATCTGTCCAAGTCTGTGTTTCCAACCAGGAGAGAGCTGATAATATTTAAACCTAGTTAATTGACCCCTGGTGCAGTTATTCAAGACTTCCCAGCTCACTAGGCTCAATGCCATTTTGGGATGTCCCCAGTGGAGTAATCCCCCAGATTTCAGTGGCAAACTCAGTTGGTCTTCCAGACATTCAGGAGTTCCTGGTGAATCCCAAATCGGAGCCCGGGACAAGTAATAAGAAACTCCAAGCTTTTTCCCAAAATACACCCATGTTCTTTAAGCTCCCTGAAGGGTCTTCAATCTAACTTTCCTAAAAAACTTCGGGTCTTCATACTTAAAAAGAAAGTGACTCGGCCCTTGCCGCTCCACACTTAGCATTGCCCCGAAGAGTAGACCCAGGAGAGACCAGTCCACCCTGCTAGCCAGTATATGTACATTCTTGAATTGAAATGCACGACAGCATGCAACCATGTCCGGAAGGGCCAACCCCCCCTGTTCCCGCTTCCTTCTCAATTTCTTCCATGATATCCTTGTCCCCTTAGATGACCAGATAAAACTACTGATCTTCCCCTGAAGCTTTCCTATATCATCTTTATGGAGGGCAAAGGGTATTGTAAAAAAATAAAAAATTTGGAAAGACAATCATTTTGATAATATTAACCCATCCGTAAATGTTTAAAGGTAGATTTGCCCACCTAACCAAAAGACTCCTAATCTCCTGACTTACTTTTTTCCAATTAACCTTACAGATTTAGTCCAGCTTTTGTGTTATCGTAATGCCCAGGTATCGGATTTGATTCAAAAAAGGGGGTGTGATGAACAGAGTGTCTGAATTAAGCAGACCACTCTTGCCCAGTCCAAAGATCAGGGCTTGATCCATCACCGTTATTTAGCTCACTGCACCATCCCAGCTCAGAACCTGGCTATCGGATTTGGGCCTTAGCCCCTACACTTGGGGTTGCCTGATTCCATTCCATAATTTCGGTTTTGTCACTATTCACCTTATACCCTGAAATCATACCGAAACTTTGTGCCAAGGCCCTTAAGTTAGGGATTGCGACCTCTGGATTAATGGTGTAAAGAATAAGACCATCTGCGTACAAAGCCACCTTTGCCTCTAACCCAGCCGATTTGAAGGGAAGGATGGTGGAATCCATTTGAATCAGCAATGCAAATGGCTCTACATAAAGACTGAACAATAACGGGGAGAGAGGACACCCCTGTCTAGTACCTCTTATGATGTTGAACCAATATGACAACTTACCATTCACCAGCACCCTTGCTCTGGGCAAATATAAATTTTGCACCGCCTCAATGATATTCTTTGGAAACCCAGAAGTCTTAAGAGCCTCGCATAGGTAGGGCCAATGTACGTGGTTGAACGCCTTTGCGTCTTCTACCGCTACTACCGACACAGGTAGGTTCTGGACTTCCGCCAAATATTGAACCCCAAGCATCAAAAAAGGTAAGCTCATTAAGCTGTCTCCCAGGGATAAAACCTCTTTGGTCCTGATGGATAAGAACAATTGTTACTTACCTGTAAACAGGTGGTTCTCCAGTATTGGTGTCTTTCATAGGTTCACATGCTTGATTATTCCCAGTCGTCGAAGAGGGAGTCCCACGGTAATTAAAATAGCAATAAAATCCCAATACAATATATATGTAAAAACATAACACATAAAAATACACACTATAAATAGTTGCAAATACCAGAACATAATTCCCACATAGGAATACATGGCAAGAGAGAAAAACATTTGTAACATATCCTTGCCATTATGTTAGTCCAAACTACAGCCAATCAGGCGCAAGCACTCCTCCAGAACCTTCTCAGAGGCTCAGGCCCTCAGATTTTTGTAGCACAAGAGTGACAAAAAAAAGAGTCTAGGAGAAGCGAGCCTCTGAGGGGAGGCGGGCGGGTCACATGTGAATCTATGAAAGACACCAATACTGGAGAACCACCTGTTTACAGGTAATTAACAATTGTTCTCTCCAGTATTAGGGTGTCTTTCATAGATTCACATGCTTGAATAGAATAGTGAGCAGTAATTGTTGGCAGCAAGAGTAAAATCAGCAATGCATAGGTAAGAAGATGCACCAATAGCATAGCATAGCCAGAAGGAAAGATAATAATAACAACCGTATCATTACACAGACCATATAGGTGGAGGGTAGAAAGCAGAGGCTCACCTTAGTTAAAAAGATTACGAAGCACTGCTTCTCCCACTGCCGTATCTGCTTCGTTGAGCGTTTCAAGGCAATAAAGTCTCGTGAAAGTGTGCCTGCTGGACCACGTAGCTGCTCGGCAAATTTGATGAATCAGCACACCAGCAAACAGGGCAGTAGAGGATGACATCGCCCTAGTAGAATGAGCTCTCACAGAGGATTGAAGAGGCTTGCCACTCTTATGGTGACAGAAGGAAACTGCTGAAGAAATCCAACGTGCAATAGTTGGCTTGGTGAAAGAACGACCCTTGCACGTGCGTCCGTAGGCTACGAACAGCTGATCAGTTTTGCGAAAGGGTGCCGTCCTATCGATGTAAAATTTAAGGCATCGCTTAAGTACAGAGAATGTAAATGTTGCTCCGCTGGAGTTTGAGGGTTTGGAAAGAAAGTCTTTAAGAAAACAGGCTCATTGAGGTGAAAGTCAGTGGGCACCTTCGGCATGTAGGCCGGGTTTGTACGAAGCACTAAACAGTCCGATTTGAATTGTAGAAAAGGAGGCTTAATGGTAAAGGTGTGAACATCACTCACACGACGTGAAGAGGTTAGAGCAAGGAGAAGAGCCACTTTCCAAGTTCAAATTTTTAAATTCGCTTTGTGGATAGGCTCGAATGGAGCCTTCATTAATTGTGTCAAAACAATGTTGAGGTGCCAGGTTGGGAAAGGACGCCTAATGGGCGGGAACTTCCTGAACAGTCCTTTGAAGAACTGACAAATGATTCTGGAAGAGCAGAGAGAGGAGGAGCCATCCTGCCGGAAGCGAGAAGTCGCCGCCAAGAAAACTTTCAAAGTGGAGTGGGAAAGCCCTGACTGTGCCAGCTCTAGAAAGAACAGTACAAAAGGGGGTGGTGATGGACGGAGCATCTGAATCAATCAAACACTCACACCCAGTCAAAAGATCTGGGTTTAATCCATCACCGTTCTTTGGCCCACTCTGCCACCCCAGTTCAGACATGGTTATTATGCAAATCAGTCTGACCCTGTGCCTCATAGAACCAGTCCAGCCCGAACTGCCAACACATGTCTTCCCTGGACCGGAAACAAGCTTCCGAGGACCGGTTTCTGGCATTCCAGCCGTCTTCAGCCCGGCTTGCTTGAATCCAGTGGCAAAGTGAGCAAGAGACTCACGTCTGAGCATACCCTGACACACTTATGGCAGCCAAAAGCAGTACAAAAGGGGGTGGTGATGGACGGAGCATCTGAATCAAACACTGACACCCAGTCAAAAGATCTGAGTTTAATCCATCACCGTTCTTTAGCCCACTCTGCCACCCCAGTTCAGACATGGCTGTATGCAAATTAGTCTGACCCTGTGCCTCATGGGACCAGTCCAGCCCGAACTGCCAAGCTGTGGCAGAGTGGGCTAAAGAACAGTGATGGATTAAACCCAGATCTTTTGACTGGGTGTGAGTGTTTGATTGATTCAGATGCTCCGTCCATCACCACCCCCTTTTGTACAGCTCTAGAAAGAACGGAAGAAGCTGAGCTGGAGTAGAATCAACAGGGTGAATGTTGGCTGCCACGCACCAGTGACAATCTTTTCCACTTGAGTTAAGTTCTTATTGTAGATGGAGCTCTGGCATTGGCAAGAATGTCTCTGCAATCTGGCGGGATGTTCAAATGGGCAAATTCAAGGTGCTCAGGTTCCAGGCTGATAATCTGAGAGAGGAGGGGTCCGTATGACAGATCAGGCCTTCGTCCATTGTGAGGAAGTCCACTCGAGGTTGAAGTATATCAGTTCGCTCCGAGAAAGAAGCAGCAGTTGCGAGAACCACGCTTGTCGTAGCAATCTGGGAGCGATAAGGAGAATGCGGCACGGCTGTCTCTGCATCTTCCACAAGACTCGAGGAACCAGTGGAATCAGCGAAAAGGCATAGGCGAATAGACCGCACCAGTCCATCAAAAGGGCATTCCTGTCCGATTCTGGATGGGGAAGCCAATTTACAAAGAACGGGCATTTCCGGTTCGCTGGGATCGCAAAGAGATCTATGGTTGGAAGACCCCAACGCCGAACGATGAAGTCCAGAGTCAGATGATGGAGCTCCCACTCGAGCGTCGAGGATCTGGACCTGCTGAGGGCATCCGCTAGGATGTTCGAGACGCCTGGTAAATGAACTGCTGTCAGGGTAACGTGGTGCCGAAGTGCCCATTCCCAGATAGTTTGTGCCAGCCGAGACAGGAGAGGAGAGATTTGGTGCCGCCCTGCTAGTTCACATAGTGCATACTGGTGGTATTGTCTGTTTGGATGAGCACAGATTCCCCGTGAATCAGAAGACGGAACGATTTGAGAGCCAGAAAGATGACCATCAACTCCAATCTGTTGACGTGCCAGGCGCGTTGAGATTGAGTCCATTTGCCTTTGATGGACAGCCCTTGAATGTGCGCGCCCCACCCTTCCAGGGAGGCATATGTAGTCAGAGTGAGTTCCGGAGTCGTGGTGAGGAAAGAGGTTCCGGCAGCCACGTTGAACGGCTGCGCCCCCACCACTGGAGAGCTGACCGCATCCGGGTACTTACACGAACGAGATCGTTGAAGGAGCCGGTGACCTGACGCCACTGACTTCCTGAATTGGGCGACTCCGGAGTCTGAAGTTTTGTATCAGTGAGATGCACGAGGACGCCATCCCCAGAAAAATCTTCAATATACGAATGGAAACAGACTCTTTTGAGCAAAGGAGGGTCACCAGGCATAGAATCCGTAGCGGACGTTCGTAAGACACGAATGCTTTGGCCGGTGACGTATCCAGAGAGGCTCCCAGAAAAGTCCTGCAGCAAACTGGTTAGATCTGAGACTTCTCGGCATTGATGGAATGGCAGAGGGAGCGAAACAGATCCTGACAGAGTTGAGTGTCTCGAGACAGCTGACTGATAGACTGCGAGTTGCTGAGACAATCATCCAGGTATGGAAAAATTTGGATGCCCTGAAGACGTAGGCAAGCCACTACTGGGGCCAAAACCTTTGTTAAGACAAGAGGGGCGGAGCGCAGGCCGAAAGGCATCACCCTGAATTGAAAGTCTCTCCACCCCACACTGAAGCGCAGGTACTTTCGGTAATGAGGAAGTATTGGCACATGAAAGTAAGCGTCCTGGAGGTCGATGGTGGTCATGAAGTCGTCCTTGCAGAGAAGACATAAGATCTCCATCAGCATGAGCATGCGGAAGGACTGGCACTTCAGGAATTTGTTCAGTGCCTGTAAATAGAAGATTGGACGCCAGTCGCCTGTCTTTTGGAGGATGAGGAAAAACCAGGAATAAAATCCCATTCCTCTCTGAGTCTTGGGAACCACTTTGATGGCACCTTACTGAATCATGATGTGAATTTGTTGGAAAAGTTCTTTGAGGTGCGCAGTAGGCGGACCAGTTGGAGGAGTGCAAGGAGGAAATTGTACGAACTCCAAGGCATGGCCCTTTGATACAATGTCCAATACCCAACGATCCGAGGTGATTGAGGACCATTGAGAAAAGAACAGGGAGATTCGTCCTCCAACTTTGCAGGGGAAAAGGAAGTCATTGCCTTTTGTAAGTGGAACCTCTATAGGAAGATTATCCACGGTATGATTTGGAATTTTGTTAGCGTGAGGTCTGCTGCTGCTGGTTGGAATACTGTTGATTTCCATGGCCATAGGAGCGGTATTGATTTGATCCTCCATGAAAAGAAGAGGTGGTGCCGCGTCCACGCGCACCACGAAATGGCTGTCGGTATCTTTCTTAATCGTCTATAGTGCCTCATTGACATGCTGACCGAAGAGTGACTCGCCGTCATAAGGCAGGTCGAGAATTTTGGCTTGCACCTCCTGTCGAAAAGAGGTAGACCGTAGCCAACTCTGGCGCCGAAGAACAGCCGCCCCTGCAAGTTGACGGAAGCCGGTGCAGGCAATATCCACAGAGCAGTCGATCTCCTCCGACGCTCAATCTCCCTCTTGTAGAATTTTAATAGCCTCCACCCTGGAGGACTCCGGAATAAGGGCAACTAAAGCGGACAGGTCAGACCACATCTGGCGATTGTAACGCCCCAGTATGGCCAATGCGTTAGCGGCCCTTACAGTAGTGGAAGCCATAGTTGAGAATTTTCGTCCGATGTCATCTAGGCGATGACCCTCGCGATCCAAAGGAGCCGTAATCAGGGAAGATGGGTTTCTGGAATGTTGTTGGGCAGCCTGGGTGACTACAGAATCCGGTTTAGGCTGTGCCACCAGGCAAGCTGGAGAACCCTAGGGCGCCTTATACTTTTTCTCCAAGCGAGGCAGTTGTGCGGGGCTGGAATTTGGCTTTTGCACAAACTTGACCCCTCACGACGAGAGAGCCTTCTTCGACGAGGAAGCGATTGGAATCGTCGACGAGACTGTTTTGAAACGGAGGCATACCTTTGTCGACGTAGACACAGTTGACGCATCCACCGTCGACAAACCAGAAGCTGAAGTAGTCGTCACTGTAGTCGTGGACGAGCCGGAGACGGCAGATCTCGTGGTCGGGACGATTGTCAACGCTCCCGTCGACGATTTTACATGTTTTAAGGTGGAAACATGTGTAGAAGAAGCCGTAGATGCTGGAGAGCCAGATCTCGTGGGTATGGCGTAGCAGGAGGCGGTGGGGGCACTGCAGGAGCCTTCAAGAGTGAGAGCTTCTTCAAGAAAGAAGAAGGTAAATCCTGCACACTGCTACGCTTTGAGGCGGCTTTAGAAGTACCCAACACTAGGCTTTCAGCATCTGAAAGAGCTGAATCTTTGTCCTTCCGCCTTTGTAACCAGAGGAGGAGGCGGCACTCCCTATCCTTTAAAGTCTTGGTGGTGAAAGTCCTGCAGATTTTACATTTGCCTACCTCATGGTCAGGATAGAGGCAGCAGATACATTTCTTGTGGGGGTCTTCAGAATAAAGTCTCAAATACCCACAAGAAGAACAAGGTCTAAACAAAGACTTCTTACTTAAAGACATTGTAGAAAGTACTGGAAACCAGAAAGAAGTAGAAAACTGAGCGGAGCTCAGGGAGACTCCCTTCACACGACATGCAGTAGAAAATCTGAGGGCCTGAGCCTCGGAGGAGAAGGTTCTGGAGGGGTGCTTGCACCTGATTGGCTGTAGTTTGGACTAACATAATGACAAGGATATGTTACAAATGTTTGTCTCTTGCCATGTATTCCTATGTGGGAATTATGACCTGGTATTTGCAACTATTTCTAGTGTGTATTTTTATGTGTTATGTTTTTACATACATATTTTATTGGGATTTTATTGCTATTTTATTTACCGTGGGACTCCCACTTCGATGACTGTGAATATTCAAGCATGTGAATCTACGAAAGACACCCTAATACTGGAGAACTCCCTTGATCACCTGGGCGACCCTAGAGGCTACTATCCCTGAGAGATCTTCTAATCAGAATTTAAAAGTGATATTGGCCTGTAAGACTCCACTACCAAGGGGGTCTTTGGTTTCAAAATTAGGGTTATAGTGGCCTCAGCCTAGGATCGCTGGACTGTTTTACCTGCCAAATATATTGCGTTAAATAAAACTTAACACTGGAGCTGTGATGTCAAGAAGTTGAGAATAAATCTCAATTGGGAGGCCATCTGGCCCAGCTGCCTTCCCCTTGCCATCTTCCTAATTTGGGACCTGACCTCACCCTCCGTAATTTTCACCTCTAAAAGTCCTTTTTGCTAGTTTGTTAATCATGAGAACTCTATCTTATCTAGCAAGGCCTCTATATTCTCTTTCCCAGGAGATATATCCTCACTATATAGCCTACTAATATATTTCCGAGCTTCACTACAAAGCTCTAGATCGGTGTTTAATAAGGCATCCGCCTCAACATCCCTTAAGTTTCAAATTACATTTCTGACCTTATCTGTTTTTACTTTCCAGGCCAGAAGTGAACTACCTCTCTCCATATGAGAAGAGAAATGTTGCAGCTTGCTAACTTTCTACCTATCTAGTAACCTCATATCCAGTTGCATCCGATATTCTGCCTGTAAGTGTTCTATTTCTTTACTAAGCGCAAAGACTGTCCGAACCCTCCATTGATGCCTTCTGGAGGTCCCCTTCCTTAACCTTGATCTCAGATTTTAACCTAGTCTTCCTGCTTCAGGGAACGTCTCTTACCCACCATTATGGAGCTAAGAATTCCCCTCACGTAGGCTTTAAAAGTGTCCCAAATGATTTGTATGGCATGAAATGAGACCGCTGTCTTATCTACTATATTTGCTACCACCCTCTCGTCTAACAGAATGGTCCTGTCCAAGGGCCACTTTTTCATACCAGATTTTTGATTATATCTGAGAGATAAAAAAAAGCTGCAGAATGATCTGAGAGGATGGCAGGTACATGTTTGATTACTTCCACCACTGCTAACTTCTGGTCTACCAAAAAAATAATCAATGCGGGAATGATGGCCATACTCTTAACTATAGAAGGTATAATCCCTTCCCTCCCGCCTCTTACTTCATCAGATATCCATCAAATTGAGCTCAAACATCATTTTTCAAAATTGCAGTTTAGGGGGGCTCACATATGTTACTTTAGATGTTCTATCTAGAACCTTATTTTGAACTATATTAAAATCCCCTCAAAGAATCACTGGAGCGGTGGCCTCCAAGAGGCACAATGCCAACTTAGACAAGGCTTCTGGGGAATCATTGTTAGGATCATAATAATTGGCACACACTATTGGCCTCCCCTGAATCGTCAAATTAGCCACCAACCATCTACCAGAGGGGTCTGATTTGTTACTAACCAGCTTAATACCAGAGTTATTCCTGATAATTAACACCACTCCTCTCGTACATCCTCTCTGGTCAGAGCAAACTACCACCTGGACCCAGTGCAGTTTACTAAAGAATGGCCTGCACTCCTCCCGATCCAGAAGGATTTCCTGGAGCGAAATGATCTTCACCTCGCTATTGTTAAGAAAGTCAATCCCATGGCTAGTTTCTTCATGGACCTCAGACCATTGACATTCCATGACAAGAGATGAAACAAACCTGAATTACTCATCTTCCAAATTCAGCCAATCGCTCCCCCTAACCACCTTCAGTATCCCCTCACATTGAAGATCCCAGCCCGATAGAACCCAAAAGCCACTATGGTTATTCCAAAACACCTGTAAGGCAGAAGTAAGACATATTTTTCTTTTTTTTCCCCACGCTCCTAACACTCAGTGTACCCCACCACCCACCCCTTTCCTATCCCTAGGCGAAAACTCCACCCATTCGTGACCCCCCCCCCCCTAGTTAAGAGAGGAGTTTACATTAAAAAAAGAATAATAAAGAAAGAAGGCTTTACTACACATTCAAATTATGTTAGTAAATCTATGCTTAATACAGCGGAAATAAGGCTCACCAATGACTAAGCTGCTAAGCTGGTGCGTCCATCTGAGCCAAAAAATCATCGACCTCATCCGGGTTTCTAATAGTGTGCATTTTATTACGCCACATTATTCTCAGCATATCGGGGAACTTCATCTGGACCTGGGCCCCCTTGCTCCGTAGGTCATTCATTTTGGAGCCCAGTTATCATTTTCTCTGCGCAGTTCTCTTGCCAATGTCTGATCTAATTTGGTAATTGAAATCTTCAAACTTCAAAATGTGTTCCTTCAATGCACGTCCCAGGACTAACTCCTTAACTGCATACGCAAGGACATTTCCTAACATTTTCCGGGGAGGCTTCCAAGCAGGATTTAGCTTGAAAGGGTCCATATGTACTCTTTGGACCTCACTCTCCAAGTTAATATCCGGCCTACCCTGAAGTAATCCATTCTTCAGCAATCTACATATGAAACCTTTAATATCACTCTTTTCTAAACCTTCTGGGATGTTTAGAAGGCTCACGTTGTTGCGCCTGGTTTGTATTTCCATCCTCTTCATATCCTCCTGTAGCTGCGTGTTTTTGTGCTTTGAGATCCGCGATATCTCTTGAATTCCTAGATAGGGTAACTGACATGGACTTCACCTCACTTTCCAAAACTAAGGTACGCTGGGCAAGACCATCTAACTTCTCCAATATCCCGCACTTCTCCTGAATGCCCTTTTGGTTGCCCTACAAGATTTCAAACTTTACAAGAATATCCTACCTCAAGTTAAAAAGTTATTTTTCAACCGTCTTCCCCGGGTTTAATTCCACTTGATTTGATTTCTCAGTCTCTCAGTTCCGGACCCACCAACAGAGCACTGAACCGCGCCTATGTCCAGAAACTTAGTTTCCGACTCCTGCACAATTTGACCATCTTGGGCCCCCAGAATATCGCCAGGAATACCACCCAAGACAGAAAAGCAGTTTTCCAAGTGTAACTGCTCCCTCTGCAGAGGAGAGTGGGTTTCCTTCTTCTCCCCCGTGCAGCGACATGTTCCATAATTTTAAAATATTACCTGAGAGAGGGGAGAGGTTTCGGGCTTAAGTGCCCTTCCTTAGGTTCGCACCTCTTTATTTTTGCAGCCCCTTTGAAAACGGTTTTAGCAGAGGATACTACAAGGGGCGCTTGGATTGTTAAGTCACTTACTTTCTTGGTAGAGCCTTTTCTTACTGGAGCTGAACGCAGATGGTACCTATTTCTTCTATGAAAAACTTGAGGCTCCCCCTCAAAAAATTCACACCCTCCTTGGATGCCCGCCCTGAAATAATTCCAGCAGCCTGCACAGAAATTCCTCCAGCACCAACTAGCTGAACCGACTGGCGCTGCACTCACAGAATTCATGAGTTGAAGAGGTACCTGCTTGGAAGGAATGTTATCCATCCACTCCTGCTGAACCAGGAACCTCCTCAAGAGTTACCCTTCACTCCCTAGTTGTGTGGCGTCTGGGCAGAAACATCTCATCAGACCGGGATGGCTTGAGAAGTCACTACCGAGGCTTCTATTCCATTGACCTGCCTCCTGCATGCAGCCGTCCTGTGCAGACTGCCAGATACAATCCAAAATCCAGCGAACGCTGTTGCAGTGTGAGACCTCCTCCACGAGGCCGCTGCTCAGCACCAGACCCTCAGGTACTCACGGATACCTTTGTCCGTGCCCATGCACCTCTTCAAGCTTGCCCCAGCAGGTAGGTGGTAAATCTTTGTAGCAGCTTATTTGCTGTGCTCCTCCGTCTCACAACAGCCTCCAACCGCCTTCACAACGCACGTTTCTCCTGCCCTCACTCAGGAACTCACGCGACCGCCGTTAGCCTGCCGCCATGTTCCCCTGACTTTAGATGACTTCCCGTAATCTCAATTGTTTGCGTTGTTGATGTTTGGGGTTGTTCACTCAGGGAAGGGATGGCTTTGGCAAGTTGGGCACGCTGAAGAGTGGGGGGGAGGGTAGGAATGGGCGAGTTTTTGTGGACACTTCCTGTTGCACTTAGTATGGTCCTGGGTGAGTGTCATGCTGTATGTTCGCTCTCTTGCATGCAAATGATGGTAGCCGTGTTGGACCTAAAACTATATTTTATTATTATGCACAACACCCACTGGTGGTACCATTACGTTCCTTACATGGAACGTTCGAGGCCTAAATAGTCCCAGGAAAATTCACTCAGTCTTTGCCCATCTGGACAGGTTGGGTGTACAAGTGGCCTTTTTGCAAGAAACGCCTCTCACTAATCTCTCTGAGAAAGGTATAGGCGCTCGGGCGGGGGTAGTTGTAGCCTCCGCTTTCTCTTCCTACTCCAAGGGGGTGATGATTTTGGTAAAAAAAGGGGGTTCCCTTTAGGGGCCTTTGCTCCGAGACAAATGTGCATGGTAGAGCGACAATGGTACATGGCAAGCTTTGAGGTGTAGAGGTCCACCTGGGACTGCACGACACAAGCAAGCGACAGATGCTTTATTGGGGATGATAGAGGCTGGCAACCTTTGCGATATTTGGCATTTGAGGCGTTCAGTGGCGCGAGAGAGTACCTTTATTTTTACGGTGCATGGCACATGGTCACGCCTGGACTATTGGTTGGTCTCGGAGAGAGTGTGTTTGTGGGTGGTGAATGTGAGTCACTTGGCCAAGGTGTTGTCAGTCCACTCCTCCGTTGCACTGGAGATTCAGGTGCCGGAACGCGAACCGTCCCCCTTCACGTGGCGCCAACAGCAGTCCTCTGACAGACCCTTTTTAAGTGTACGGTTGGTGAGGCAAGCCACAATTTTTTTTTAGGGAAAACTAGGGCACTGTGATGAGCGCTGGTGTCCTCTGGGAAGTATTTAAAGTGATCGGCGGGGGTGGGGGTCTGTATAGGAGCACAGGACGGATTGTTGAGGGACCTGCAACGCCAGATCAGTAAGCTCACTCCAAAGACTACCACTTTGGAAAGGGATTATAAGTGTTGTCCTGCCCCGGATAAGCTTTCTGTGATGCAAGAGCTGGTTACTGAATATAACGAAACTGTGGACCAAGAGATGGCGCACAGGTCTCGATGGAACATAGCTCGCTATTACAGCGAGGAAGGCAGACATGGTCTGTCTCTGGCTCAGAAATTAGCGGCCCCCTAGTGTCAGGACTGCATCACCGAGATGCTGGACACGGAGGGCGTTCCACATTACACTACTCTCGAGGTTAGTAGGGTGGTGCTGGATTTTGACTCCACGCTATATAGGGATCATAGGCAGGTGACGGCCTCTGGTATTGATGCCTACCTAGATGATATTGCGCTGGGATGGTTGTCCCTGGCGCAACTTGAGTTTCTCATGCAGCCATTCGACGCGGAGGATGTCAAAATGGCCATAATGTCCCTCCACATATGTAAAGCGATGGTTCTTGATGACATGGGCGGTCTCTGGCTCAGAAATTAGCAGCCCCCTAGTGTCAGGACTGCATCGCCGAGATGCTTGACACGGAGGGCGTTCCACATTACACTACTCTCGAGGTTAGCAGGATGGTGCTGGATTTTGACTCCACGCTATATAGGGATCATAGGCAGGTGACGGTCTCTGGTATTAATGCCTACCTAGATGATATTGCGCTGGGATGGTTGTCCCTGGCGCAACATGTTTCTCATGCAGCCATTCGACGCGGAGGATGTCAAAATGGCCATAATGTCCCTCCACATATGTAAAGCAATGGTTCTTGATGGCCTCCCAGTGAGTTATAAAAAGAGTATGCGGACGATCTTGCGCAGCAGCTGTTGGACGTTTTTGCAGAGTCTTATGACTACCACCCTCTCTGAAGGAGGCACAACTTGTTACGCTCCTTAAGCCAGACAAAGTGCCCAATAGGTGCGATTCGTACAGGCTCTTATCTACTATCAATATTGACGCCAGCATTTTGGCAAAAATGATAGCCAGCAGACTCCAACCTCTTATTTCCAAACTGGTCCTCCCAGATTAGTCGCGTTTTGTCTCTGCTAGATCTACATCGCATAATCTCCGTATTGTGTTGGCCACACTGCACTACTTCGAGCCGGACTTCCAGACGGGTGCTGTACTACAAGACGGAGCAAAGACATTCGACTCCCTGCTGTGGGGAGTATAGGTTTACAGTCCTGCTTCAAATGGGTCTACCACCTTTCTTCCTCAAATGGATTAGATTATTGTATAATGCCCTAGTTGCACGGATTCGGGTTAATGGTTGGGTCTCGGAGGCATCTCTATTGCAAGAGGCACGCAGCAGGGATACCCCCTGTCGCCGATGCTCTTTGTGCTCGTGTTGGAACCCCTTGCTTGCAAGCTGCGCTAGAGACATGCACAGGCAGTGCTGTGTTTTAGACCAAGACCACTGGTTGTTTCGCTCTACGCGGATGAAATGTTGCTCTATGTACGTGAGCCAGAACGGTATCTCCCGGAGCTGTTACGTGAAGTTCGAGAGGTACTCCGGACTTGGTATAAATTGGGCGAAGTCCACAGTGTTCCCGTTGATGGCTGGTACAAAAGAACTGGAATTGGACTTCCCACTGGCGTGGTCTTCTGATCTTGTGAAGTACTTGGGGATCTGGCTGCATAGAGATCCTGATGTCGTGATTGCTGACAATTATGGACGGGTCATCTCGAAGATCACGGACCAGACAGCGAGGTGGGCTAAATTGCCACTCTCCCTAGCAGATCGTATAGCAGTCCTGAAGAGGTCTATACTGCCCAAACTTCTCTACTTGTTCGTCAACATCCCACTTCGCCTTAATATTGTATTATTTAACATGCTTCAATCTGCATCGATAACCTTCGTCTGGGGTGGCAAGAAACCTAGGTGTAGTTGGGATATGCTGGTGCTACTGTTCGAGTGGGGACCCTTCAAAGCACCTGGAATGAGGCTCTACAACTTGTGTGCGCAGGCACAATATGCACATTTTTGGCATTATCCACAGCGGTTCCAGCCCCACATTGCGTTTGAGGCGGACTCTGTGCTCCCTGTACCACTGGTGGTGGCTTCCTTGACTGTAGGGGGTGGAGGGCCGAGAAACAAAATTAACCCAGTCCAATGTACAGCATGGGTGTGGAAGATGCTTGCAAAACGGCGCAGTTATCTCACCTCTATGCGCCAGCGTTACCGCTTGCGGCACACCTGGAGATTTCCACGGCGGGAGAGCCGGTAGCTGTGAAAGTGTTGAGGGTGGTGGGCATCACAAAGCTAGGGGACTTAAATACACAGGGTCGGTTTCAGTCACTCTTCGACGTGCAGGCTGGCAGTGACCGGGGTATGATGCTGGATTTTACCTATGTGCGGTTAGAACTATTTATCCGGATTACCCAGCGGAACAGACTCCATTGCAAGCACTGCAGGCGGTGCTGGTGGGTGAGGAGCGCAAAGGGCTTATAACGAAATTGTAGAATGCATCTCTCCGAGAACGAGCCTCTTGAGAAGCCCTATTATATCACATGGCATTCGGTACTTGGGGATACTCTGACGCTGGATGTTTGGCAGTTCTGCTGTATGCTCACTGGTCGCTTGACGGTGAATTGTAATCTCCGTATTATCCATTTTAAATTCCTGCACCAGTTATATTACACACTGCTCCAGTTGAAACGTTTTGGCCTGCGTGAGAGTGCCTGCTGTGTGCATTGTGGTCAGGATGATGCGGACTTCCTGCATTTGGCGTGGGGTTGCGCTGGGATACATGTGTTTTAGACACGGGTCACAGGAATGCTTACTGACGTGGTGATGAAGCCTGTTCTTATCCGATCCTGCGGTCTTCCTTTTGGGGTGGGTGAAAACCCTTAAACCATGCAATCTGAGACTGGTAGCGGTTCGACATTACTTGCCAAGCGGGCGGTGGCGAAGTGCTGGGGGGCTAAAACAATACCAACGCTGAAACAAGCATTGGAAATGCAATAGATCTCACATTAGAAAAGTTGGAGCTATTGGTCTTGTAAATGTAATAATTTTTTAGGTTATGTTTAGGTTTTTAAAATAGCTAAATTATTAATGTTATTGTAAATACCAATAGTTATAAAATTTGCAAACGTGACACCTATAGCATTAGTAAAGCTACATGTTTATTATTTCCCTGACTTACATGTATTGATATTACAAATCTCAATGGCTTATAAATTTGATAATTAATTAATAAGTACATAATATTTGTTGTAATTTATAATGGCCAGGATTTAAGGGCGCACCAGGAGAGAGGGGGTGGAGGGGGAGAGGATCGGCTGAAAGCACGAGTGCTTACTGAAACAAGCACTGTAAAAACAAACAAGCATTGCTCATTTTTACGCTATAGTCCGGAAGCAACATGGGAGGTTTGGAGGGCGGGACCGGCCGGTATGTAGAAGGCCGCTATTGTTAATGTGGCACATTTTGAGAAGAACAATTATGTAAGAATTTGTATCCTTGAGTGTTTGTGCTGCGCGCCAATGTTACACGAGGTCAGGCAGAGCAGGGAATGGCTGCGGGAGGTGGAATGATCTCGAGAGGTGGTGGGGGCAGGGTGAAGTGTTAAGGGGTAGGGAGAGACGGCACAGGCTGGGCAGGCTGAAGCACTCCCGGGGACAGGGACAGAGGGAGAGACGTGGACTGAACTGAAGCTCGAGCGGAAGTAATTCACCTAGTCTTCCTTTCAGGATACAGGGTCCAATACCGCAGCGTCTGCTCAGCCTCTCATTCTTCTGAGGTCGACACCTTATTGGATATTCTCGTTCATTCCCTTATCATTCACGAGTACATTACTCATGTCATAAAGTACTTAACGCGCACAGGTGATAAACGCATGCGTTCACGCATCTGAGTAGGGTTCGGAAAGCTGCAGAAATGTATTTACATTCCATAATATTTTTAGCATAAGGAACCCAGCACATCCTGCAAAACTGGAATGACGAGTGTCCCTTCTAACGCCACTTGTGTCCCATCATCTCCCATTTTTTATGGGAATCTTCGCTATACAGTTATTTGCGAATTGTGTTTTTATTTCGGTTTGTGCACAACGGTACCATTTTGTGGCTGGAACAAAGCCATTCGCAGTCTGGCTAACCGTTTTTACATACTGGGCGGTGTATGAGAAAGAAACAGCCATTTTTAAAGCACCTCCGATAGCAAAACAGTCAGAATAGCGACGTCCAAACAAAGTGAGTCACAAGTGAACCCGGGTGCGTTAGACTGGCCCAACCAGCAAGTTTTGCCAGGTGAAGTGTGACCGATTACAGGGAGTACCAACAGGCGGCCTGGCAGTAATCACTCCTCCGAATGACTAACGATAGTCAGCTGCATCGGATGTCGGGAGCGAGCTTATCTGGCCGAGGATCACACATGCCCGCTTGTGTGTGACAAGGAAGCGCCAGAGTGACTCAGATGGGAGGCTGGCGACAGACCCCCGACTCATCGCCACCTGGGGAGAAAGAAGGAGGGTGCGTGGTGGGGATGGGAGGGGGCCTTCTGGACTCCATTTAAGGCACAGTTTGCACATGGAGAACTGAAGCAACAGGGAGAGAGGCATGGAACCTGGAAAACCAGACCCCCCCCCCCCTTTGAAGTGCCACCCGCCAGGAGCAGGTATTACTGGAAATAAGCTGCTGCTAGAAAAGGCAAAAGTCAGTACAACGTTTATTAAGATAGTCAGCTCCATTTCAAGCCACCAAACACCTTCTCCGCATAATATCGACATAAACAAGACGGAGGGCATTGCTGTGAGGAGGGGGGGGGGGGAGGAGAAATGCGACACGGCCGCAGCAGGGGGCGGAGCGGCGATGAGTGAGAGACACGGCCTGGCGGCCGTAAATAGTGTGAAGCAGCTAAGCTTCACTTCAAAGGTGTGGGAGGAGTGCGGCTGAGGGGAAGCTTGTGGGGCAGAGCGGGAAGAGCTGCTGGGGAACAGATGGCTGGCGATTTGATGCTGTGCACGCGCATTTTAGGTCAATGCGCTTGCGCATTGACATAAAAGCGCACGGGCACAGCATCAAATCACCAGCTAGGTAAACCTGTTTAAGCCCCTATAATCTCGCTCCGCTCAATGTGCATGCGCACTGAGAGGCGAGACCTAAAAATGGGTTCAGGACTTGATGTATTGCAGGGAGCAGCTGGAGCTACACTCAGAGGAACTCCCTGAGGACTCACACCCCAAGGACTTCTGGGCCCCTCTTACGGGGTACCTTCTAGGGAATCCCGATTTACAGTAATTAAGATGTGCGCTATATGAGCTAGATGTCTTGGGACTATATAGGAGACTTGTTTTTCATATTCAAGTTGTGTGAGGCCTTTATACTAACCATATTATACAAAGTAGGGAAGGAGTGGGGAGGGGCCTGAGGGGGGGGGGGGGGGGAGATTTGATCTACGGTTGCAACATTGGAAAATTGCTTGTACTTTAACTATTGACATGTAAATGATTGCTGAGGACCAGCAATTGGGCATGTATGCTCTTGTTCAAGCGGTCTAATAAATACATTCAAAAAAAAAAATGGATCAGATGGAGGTCTGTTGCCAGAGACCCTGGCCCCACTGACAAAATCTACACCTTCGATGAGTAGGAATGGCTTCTTAGAATTCATAGTCTTTTAGATGGGGGTCTTAAGACATCAATCGTGACACCTCTGGTGGCTTCAATGTTGACCGGTGTGACCACTACATCGACAAACGTCATATCTCTTTGGAGTGATCCTTTGCCAAAGGATGTCTGTTGACAACCGTGGAATATCCTTTGACGAAGTATCTTTTGATGTCCTCGGGTTACTCGACAGACTGGCAGTGTCGCTTTGCGCTGACCGAGCTGCCGGTGAATGCCTTAACAGCAACCATGAAGCCACCAGGTGCTTAGACGTCAAAGGGCGATTTCGCTTCAGCGATGACAGAGTGGCCGGTAAATGCCTCGACGGCGACCTTGTTCAACAACGAAGTCGGACGTCGAGTGTTCAGTCAGAGGCCCTCCTGACATCCACTTTAATGCAAACTGTCAACATAGGAATTTCCCCAGATTTTAACCCCCTACCATTCTACGTCAATGGGGCAAGGGGTTTCTCATGTGATCTTCCTCTGTGTGCTGACTTCTTATGAGAGGAGGGCTCTTTGAAGGAGAATTGAGACCCCAAGGCTGCTTTAAGATATTGTCTTTACTCTCTTGTAAGCTGCACATCCAGATCTTCGGTTCTTCACAGTTCTTCTAGACAGCTTCAGACAAGGATAATATGTCTGTGGAAGGGGAGAATGAGGAAGACATAATACAGACTGAACATGGATCAGTCTGCAGCTTCTTTTTACCACAAGAAGAGTATTTCACAAATAGCGAAGACATGTGACAGAAAATAAATATGTTTCAGTCAGAAAAATAGTCTTATGTACTGTAGGTACTTAAAACAGTCAAATGATTATATTAAATATAATATGTGTTCCGGGGTCCCCGTACCTGGGTTGGACTATTAAATGCTTATGACTTTCATGAGGATTCCCCTAGAAGAGAAGTGAGGATATTTTTATGGATGGTTGGCTACTGTCAGTGGATTCCACACCTTTCCTCGATTGCAAAACCTTTACAGGGGGTGGCTGACAGGGAGGTTATTGCCCAAGTACCTTGGGATAATTAATATATGTAAGCCTTCCTGTAGCTCAGACACAGCTTTTGTAGCACCACTACTCTAGGCGTGTCAACTTATGAAAGATTTCTATTCGGTCATGAAAGATTAGGGCGTGCACTTTCGGTCCTCACACAGCAGGGGGCAAAGCAGGAGACTGCATATTTTTCTGCTACACTAGACGCAGTGGCCTATTTGCTTCCTAGGGGACTGAGAAGAGTTGCAGCTAATATTTTGGCAATTGTACATAGTGAAACGATTGTGATGGGACAAACATTCATTAAACTGGTCCCACATTCAGTTGAGCCATCGAGGGCTCAAACATATTCAGCATCTAACAACTGCTTGACTTAAGATAAAGATTACCAAACTATTCTTACAGCAGAGAATATTGCAGTGAAACACTGCAGTACTCTGATCCTGCAACACTTTTGCCATTGCCATGTAAGGAGCTGAACAACGAAATAGATGAAAATGGCCAGGATTGTATTGATGTGAAAGAACTGTACACCAATCAGCACTGGTTATTCAAGATGTAACACTCGAATTGGCTGGTGCCACTTTATTGCTGGATGGTTCATGTTTGAGAGACCATTGTGGAACTCTTCGAACAGCATATGCAGTTTGCACAATAGCCTATATTATGGAATAAAAATAGTGGTGTAATGTAACTTCAGTACTAGTGGCAGAACAGATTGCAATTGCAAGGTATGCTGCATAGCCAATGGATTCAGTATTACAATCCATACAGATATCCAATACGGTTTTGGAGTGACACATAATTTGGGCCAACTGTAGTTACAAAGGGGTTTCTTGACATCCGCTGGCACCCCATAAGACATCGGTCTCAAATTATGGATTTATTAGAGTTTTTACAACTTTGTGCCTTTATTCCTTTTTCATCTTGTCACTCTTTTTGTGCATTTGTGCTTTTTCTTCCTCTAGCTTGGTTTTTGTGCATATTTTTACCCAGTTTTTGGCTTTCTGCCCCTCTGACATGCACCCTTCCTTGCACCTTATCGGCTATTTCAGTCACATCTTCATCCTGTGCCCCTGCAGCCACTCCCACCCAGCCCCTTGATCCTCCTAGGACCTACTTAATGGTGGGCGCTGTGTATGGCAGTGCTGCTGGCATGCAAGGCAGTCTGCTCCCATCCATGCTTTGACCGCGCCAAGTGCCTTGAGCCCTTATCCAATCGCCCACCAGCGATACTCTGCAGTGCTCCTTCGATCACTCTGCCTGGGACATCTCTCCTCCTGCTGTACCATACATCATGATAGGAACAATCCCCTTCAGCCACTGCGAGTTCCCTTGCAGCAGCCCATACAGACAGACACCCCCAGCAATATCTTTAACACCCCCACATAACATGCCGCATCTCAACATTCACTTGCAAGCATGCTACTCAATACACAATCCCTCAAACATGTGACTGAAATCTGGGACCAGATGTCCCACCACGTACCAACCTTCTTCTGCACGGAAACATGCCTCCACTCCACAGACAGGGGGGGGATGACTCCTCTACAAAGACAACAAATGCACAACATCCACGGAGAGCACCACCCCATTCATGGAACAGCTGCACTCCAAGCCTGCAAATCACAAAACTTCACCATAATGGAACACTCATCTACAGACTACCTGGACTGTAAGTCAACATCACTAGCCTCTTCACCAACTTATCCACCCCTCTCACCATCTACTCCAGAGCCTTCATACCCCTCTGACACATCAACTTACACTTAGAAGACAGAACCGACCCCTGCTCCACAGCAAGTCTACAAAGCCTGAACATAGGACTAACTTTCAGGGCACACTGAACCCAATCTACTCCACAAGCAACATAATCAAGTGCAATTCCACTTAACATCTCACATGGACCGACCACTCAATCATTCACTTCCAAATCAAACACTGTAAGACAACACACCCACCAGTGCCAAGCTACCCAGCCGCAACTGGAGCAAAATCTTAAAAGCAGACTGCCTCAAAGCCCTCAGCACGGACCAAATTAACCCCATGGACAACCTCAATGAGGACATCAACTGTGCAGACTCCCTCGCACCCAACAAGCAAAGAAAACCCAACAAGCAGGCGAGCTGGCACACAGAAGCCCTCCAAGACTCCAAATACTGCCAACGGCTAGAAAGAAAACGGAGAGCCAGTCACAAATCCACAAAAAGAACTACCTACAAGGCTGTATTTAGACACTTCCACCAGCAATTGAGAGACACCAAGAAAACCACGCTCGCTGAATAAATCAAAGGGAACTCCAACAGCTGCAAGAAGATGTTCTCAATAGTCAAGGAACACACTACATCCTTGGACTACCGTCAACAGCATCACCCCTCCCATGAACTCTGGAACAAACTAGCAAACTTCTTCCACAGCAAAATCTCTAACATTTACAACAATTTCACACATCAACCAGACTCCAAATATCTCATCATGAACCTACCCATCACCATCCAAAACAGCCGCCTGAACTAATGGAAAACTCACCAGAAAAGATACTGCAACAATCATGCAGAACATCCACTCGGGCCCCAACGGACCCACGGCCCACCACATCAAAAACAGAGCATAGTCAATCAGCAGGGTTTTCACCCACATAATCAACACCTCCATCACATTGGCCACATTCCCGGGAAGACTGGAAGCATGTTGTGGTGAACACCCTCCTCATGAAGCAGTCAGCCGACCCAAGCCAACTGAACAAGATCCACCCAACCTCCATGCTCCCCTACTCAGCCAATGTGATAGAGAAGGCCATCAATAAGGAATTCACAAGCTACCTCGAACTATGCAGTCTAGCATACAATACTCCATCAGAATTGAGAAAGAACACTAAAACAGCACTCACTGCAGCCACCGACTACATTTGGACCATCCTGGACCAAGAAGAAATTACCAGCTCATAGCCTCCTCTATGGCATTCAACAGTCTCCCACAGCACACTTATCAGAACCCTCCATAAGATCAGAATCCAAGTACCTGCACTCAGCTGGATCTGTACTTCCTCACGGCAAGAACCCAAAGAGCCAGACTCCCTCCCTTCACAACGGAAGCCAAGAACCTGATCTGCTGAGTCCTCCCGGGATCATCTCATGTCAGAACCAGTTCAACGTCTACATGAAAACGCTCAAATAAATCATCCAATCCCAAGGCATTACCTTCATATTCAATGCCAACGACACCCACCTCATCCTCTCCCTGACATAAGCCAACCACCACCAGAACTACACGCCTTGAGAAACCAGACCTTCCCATTGGACAGCACGCAGTGTTGACAGAGCTAGGTCCAACACCCCAACCGCCCCAGAAATCTGGGAATCACCCTGGATTACAAACTCAATACGACGGTACAAGTCGACAGCTAGTGCTGGCTGCTTCCACATCCTACATATGCTACAAAAGATCTTCGAGTGGCTACCACAGGCAAATCGTCACACAAACACTCATCATAAGCAGAAAGCTACAGCAACGCACTACACTGGAACATGGAACGACTTAGCACAATACAGACCTGCCTGCAAACAGGTCTGTAATGTCTACATGCCTACACCTGCTCAAGCACCTGGGTACCCTCATGAGGGATTGGCGTGCTATACAAATTGACATACCATAATTCCCAAAGAAAACTGCAGTTGTTAAATGTGTCTCAGGGAAGAGTGGAGATAAATGTGTTTCAGTAGGTAATAATTTTGCAGACTAGGTTACAAAATACTATGCGCTCCCATGTGGTACATTAGGAACTAATGAGTCATCAGTATGGGAAAAGGAGAATGAATTTGTCAATGTCAGATCAATCACTTCAGGAGATGAGGGAGCAGCATAAATAAGTGCCTCAGAACGAAAAGAGATTGGAAAAAGCAGAATGTTCACGGGAAAATAAAGGAGGTCTGGATGTCAAGAGATGGTAGGGTTTGGTTGCCGGATTCCACACTCTTGCAAATGGTAAGATATTGTCGTAGGACTACGCGTGAGACGAAGCGATATGTTGTCAACTTTAGGAACTACGGTTTTAACTGATGTTTCGAAGCCATTGCAGATGCACTGTGTCAGAGATTTATCACCTGTGAGCAGGTGAAAGCAAGTAAGAATATAGTGAGATTGAGCCATAGAGGAAAATCAGAAGGTTGCTTCGCTTAATTACAAATAGATTTTTTTTAAATGTCCACATGTAATATTTTGAGAGAAGCTTTGGTAGTTGACCGTCAGTACGTGGATCAGGACCTACCCAAGCAGGACAAGTGACGTTCTCACTGAAGCCAAGCTTTTAGTGAGGGAACTGATCCCTAGATTCGGTTTGCCAACTTCTTTAGAGTCAGATAGAGGATCAAATTTTTTTTTAATGAAGTTATGAGGGTCCTTTGCCTTGAACTTAAAATATGGCAGCAATACCATTGAAGAGGTCATCCAGTAGCATCAAGAGTCGTAGAGAGGGCCCAATAGTTCCGGAAAGCAAAGTATGCCAAAAGTGTACGCACTGACAACGTTGAAACTGTTGACCTGTACGTCTAGTAACTTGAATAATCTACTAAACCTAGCTGTAATCTACTTGACTTGTAAACTGGTCTCAAATTGCGTGAACCCAGGCAAATGCTTTATTTTAAGAAGCTGCCTTTTTTTATTATCAGATATATGAATAGCTCCAAATATGCAAGTTTGGCATTTCTGTTGTACAAAAAAAAAGTTATTAAAAAATGTACTAGACTAAAAGTTTGCTCCATGTACAATAAGAACCGAGCCCACATAGATTACACAAGACCCCAGACTTGCCTCCTAGTTCACTAATAGTGTCATCAGGGCGGGGACAGGAATATTTCTCCATTCAGGTTTAAGAACTCACTTTCAATTAATATAATGCTAAAGCATGATGTGGACTGTCATTCAAGACAGCACATTTTCCATTGAAACGGCTCAGACTTCCCCTCAACATGCAGTTTGACTGATAAAACTATATAGTGTATAAACCATGTTTGGAAATTGGGTTTCAGTAAAAATATGTATCATTTACACATCACCAAATAAAGTATTCTGATTCGTTTTCATCCTAAGAAAATGTTTACACCATGGAGAAATACAAAAATGTGCCTTCATAACTACTGATTTGTACAGTTCAATAATTAGCTATTACAATGTTGTGTTAGGAAAAAAGCCTGAGATCTCACAGCCTTTCATTTCATGCACTTTGAATTGTGTAATAATCGTGCTGTGCAATTAACAAAATCCTCTAACTTCAGTCAGAAAGAAAAGTCAATTCACAAAGAAAAATTGACTTCGGTCTCTGAATGCAGAGCAAAAGTGACAAGATAAAAGCAAGATTGAAAGGCATCTTTATTGCTCATTCACTTTGTGAGTGAAAAGAACAGTTGTCATTTGTCAGATCGCCAAATAGGCGCATAGGCCTTAAAAATAGCTCTGCCCTGATGAAGTCTGACTCGCCATAGCGAAGGGGCGAGTAGATTGAGGCCTGTGTTAGATGCCCTTCCTTTAGTCTTTTCAAGAATGAGGACCATGCCCAACAAAACTATGGGCGCGCAGGCTCACAAAATAGGCAGAACAATGAGGATTCCTGGTATACCTTCCACTGCAATTGTGAATGTTACTGATAATCTGCCTCTGGATTGTTGGCAGATTTGGTATGCTGTGACTCTAGCTCGGTAAATTTGGCTACTCCTCCAGCAAGTTAAAAACCCTGCCATGACCTATAGTCTAGTAACTAGGTTGTGCTAAAGGAGCATGTGAGAAAAACATGTTTGGAACCTCCATAGAAAGGCCCTTTCAAGTGATCTTGGTGAGGAATACTGCTGTTAAGTTTGGAGGATTGCTATACTGGATTTAAGCATTTCACACTATGACAGTGAAGACCAAAGACCAAAAATCAAGAAATGGTTGCATAGCCCTAATTCACAAGGTCAAGCTCAAGTTTGCTATGTCGATCAAGAGGGTGTGTGTGTGTGTGTGTGTGTGTATATAGGGATTGAGACCAGCACGTTCAAGAGGAAAACAATCCTTAAAAAGAACAAGGAAATCAAACTTTAAAACTACATTTGAAAACCTCAAGAGCAGCTCAAGATGTCCCAGTTGCAAGCTGTGGAGATCGAGAAACAAATTAAGATCAAAATGAGGCAAGAGAAACAAATCTAACTGAAGATTGAATCTTGATACAAAACAATTGGTCTGAAGGTGTAAGAACAGGGAGAAGAGCGCTGCAACAAATTGACAGTTCAAAGAAAAATGGTCATTCAGATCAGTTACTGTTCCCGTTGATTGGACCAGAACATAGACACTGATTTGAGAAA
This sequence comes from Lissotriton vulgaris, assembly GCF_964263255.1. Taxonomy (NCBI): domain Eukaryota; kingdom Metazoa; phylum Chordata; class Amphibia; order Caudata; family Salamandridae; genus Lissotriton; species Lissotriton vulgaris. Next base: position 1,053,464,570 of record NC_141685.1, on the reverse strand, counting down.
CTGGACTTCAGTTGGAAGAACCTTCTACATAAACATTAACCCAGAATAAAGTTAGTCTCCATTGAATCACTTCCTGGAATTAAATTATTTAATCTTTAAGAAAATTTTTGATTTTTCACTATGTGCTTGCATAACTCTCAGGTTAGAAGTGAGTTAGAAGATTTTCCCTGATGCCTGCATTCATAGTTAATGCCTGCTTTTGGAGATTAGTTTTGGACCTTAGCTCTCAAACCGAAGATAGTTTTGTGTCTGAATTTAACCTAAAAGACTGCCCCTGTGCTGTCCTTATACCTACATTAGTTATTCTGCCTGCACATCAACTTCTAGAAAACTTTGCATAATTCTTTTGACATTTTTGTACCTAGTTTGTAGTTTTAGTTTTCAAAGTTTATTTTTAAAGCCAAGCAAAACAAAGAATATGCTTGCAAATAGCCATCTTAAAAAAAAACATTTATGGGTTTTTATTTCATTAGTATTGATTGGCATATTAGTGAGCCTATACACTGGATATGCTGAAGATAAAAAAAGATTTCTATGATAGTAATGCCACAAGAATCAGACGTTTCTTTTAGGAATGTTAGGGAAAATAAGCATGCTAATCTGTTTACTATACATAAGATAATTATGCATATTTTCAGTTGTTATATCTGTACTTGCATGCAGACTTATGTTACAGAGGGGGTGACATACTTTAAACTTTCATGGAGCTATGAAATTTCCTGCAGTGCTAGTCAACATTATTATGACTGGAACCACTGGAGTAATTTGAGACGGACTACAAATTGCCTTTAGATGAGTTGTCTGGGATTAAGGATTTAGCTTCTGTTAATAATAGACCAATTATGCTATTTGATCAAGGCCCTAACCTGACCAACGAGAAAAGTCTAAGTTGACTAAGGTGGAGGGTACCATTTTAAGGAAATGTAATGAAAGGAGAGTGAAAATTAGCAGAAATGTTGCAGAAGTAAAAAAAGATTAATATGTAGGAAGATGCTGAGAGATTTAGATATTCAAAGAAGCATCCTAGACTTATAGTCAGGAGGAGAATTGAGCTAAAGGCTTGATGAGGTATAAAAAAAAGATTCTTCAGATAGGATAGTTGTTAGAAATGGAAGGGGGGGGTCTCTACTTGGCCGGTTGTTAGCCTGTCCAAGTAGGGACCCGTCATCCTAGTAAGGATAAGATGGATACACTTCTAAAATAACCCCTGCATACCCCCTTCGTAGCTTGGCACAAGCAGTCAGGCTTATCTCGGAGTTAATGTGTACAGCATTTGCACATAACACAGTAATACAGTGAAAACACTACAGAAGGACATCACGCAAATTTTAAAAAAATAGCCTATATTTATCTGTGTAAAACAAAAACAAAACTATGAGAATCCAACATAGTTAAAGATATGAATAATGCAAATGTAGACTTCAAATACAGTTTCTTGAAGTCGATAGCTCCGTCTAGGGCTATTGTGGCATTGTGAACAAACAAATTCAAAGGTTCAGGCTGGCTCTGGCGTCGCGGACCAGCAATGGTATTGGGAAGACCCGCAAAACAGTACCTTTAGAAATGCATGGTGTTGGGATCCTCGAGCGGATTTCCGAAAAGCTAGCGTCGTCTGGCGTCTGTTCTGGAGGTCGGAGCAGTAGTAGTCGGGCCCGTGAAGTCACACCTGTTGCAGGTTGAACTCTGTGTGGTTTAAGTAAGTAACGTCTGTGTCGGCAGGCATCGAGGCTATGGTGCAAAATGGATCGGTGGGTGTGCGATGCCCTCAGGTCACAGTGCAGGCAGTGGCTCTGTGACGGTCGTCCAGCAGCGGTGAGACCAAGGTTGCGGCGCCAAGTGCCTCGGTGCTTTCAGATCACGGAGCCGGCAGCGGCACCGGTTTGCTTTTTCCCCTCTGTGGCAGCTGAAACCGTTTCAGCTGCAGGTACCCAGAGGAAGGTGAAGGCTTTGCTGTTCGTGAGACTTCTTGAATGGAGGGGGGCAAGCTCTACCTCATTCCCTTGGAGATACTCTGAAAAAGGAGTTGTCCAGTCCTTTCACTACGCAAGACAGAAGCAGCCACTGCAGGCCAACGCAGTAACGCACACAGCAGAGTGTTCAACTCTCCGCACAGCTTCTCCAGATCTTCTTGGCAGGTTCCTTAATCACAAAGAGTTACAAAGTCCTGTGGTCAGGGCCCCAATATGTATACCACATTGGCACAAACAAAGCTCTTCTGACATACATAAACCAGTCCTGCCTGGCTCAGGCCACATTCATTCCAGGAGGGATAGACCACTTTGAGATAGGCAGCCAAAGTCCATTCAGGTGCAAGCAACAACTCCTCCCACTACTCACTGCAGCCATGTCTATTCAGCCTTGCTATGAGTCACCCAAGAAAGGCAGGACACACCTCCTCTATGTCGGTCTAGTGTGAATGCACATCCCCAGCTCTTGTCATTCCCAACCCAGTGAATACAAAAACAGGCAGGGGCACACAGGCTGGTTAAGCAAGGAAATGTCCACCTTCTAAAAGTGGCATTGTCAAACACAATATACAAATCATCTTTACTAAAAGATATATTTTTAACTTCGGAGTTCAGGAAGCCTAAACTTCATTTCTCTATTTTGTCCCAATGGAAAGTTATGCTTGTAAAATATTACAGTGCAGCTCCCACGATAGACTATGGGACAGACATCCGTTCAATAGTGAAAACCGAAATGCACAGTATTTCCAGATTAGGACATGTGAAACACACCAGTACACGACCTACCTTTCACATACACAGCTCCCTGCCAATGGGGGTACCTTGGGCCTACCCGAGGGGTGCCCTACATGTAAGAAAAGGGAAGGTTAGGGTCTGGCAACTGGGTGCACTTGTCAGGTCAACCTGGTAGTAAAAACTGCACGCAGACACTGCAGTGGCAGGTCTGAGACACCTTTGAAAGGCTACTTGTGTGGGTGGCAAGCCCACTAGTAGCACTTGATTTACAGGCCCTGGGCACACAGTGCACTGTACTAAAGGACTTACTAGTAAATCAAATATTCCAATCATGGCAAACTAATTAAAACAATTTACAGTAGGAGCACTTGAACTTTAGAAGTGAAACAGTGTGCAGTAACACTAAACCAGCAAAAACGAACTCAAGCATACCATCAAAAACAGGAGGTCAGAAGACAAAAAGACAGGGAAAACAAGCCAAAGGATGCCATGTCTAACTATCAGAATGAGTGAGTGTAGTTATAATTATATAATTGGTAAAGATCATATGTTGGGTAATAGCCCTAAGGTTAAGGGCATTTATCATATCTGTGGGAACACGGCAAATTTTAACATTAAGTAATTGGATAGTTGCTATTTAGCATTAGTTTTTCAGAGTGTACAACGTAAGTGAAATGAGTAAGATGAGTGAAACGAGTCAAGAGTGAAAGTGCTTATAGATTTATTTGGTGTGAAATTCTCCTGTTGGTGTGGCTTTGAATGATGTGAAGATTAGGTAGTGGTCTACCTTGGTGAATCGGTTGGCCAATAGTGCAGGTGCATTAACTAAAATGAATAGAGAAAAGTTCGCCATTTGTGCAACCGTTATTCAAAACGGCAGGACTATGGATATTTTACTAACAAATGAAGGTACTGTGCCGGGTAATAAAGGTCCAGCAATGTTTCACATTTATGCCCGATAAAAGCATGCTAATGATGGATAATATAACTAATATTTTGCATGAAGCTATAATTCTGGGAGATTGGTGCATAGGAGATGATAGTTTTATGGTTTAGTACAATTGGAAAAAGAATTAAAAAAATTGGGGACTGGTTTGGGGATGTGTTGGAGGTCTTTTAAAAATATTAACCCCTAATTTTAGAATGATTCTTAGCCTAATCGGTCTATTGCTTCTACTTAAACTTTGTGTGGTGTTGTTTATTAATATTGTGCCAACTAATGTGCTTTGAAGGTAGCTTGCCAGAGATGTCCTCATAGGTTACCAACATTAAGGCAGCTGCCGCCTGAGCCACAACTATATTGTGTACAGGTTTGTGAATGGTTTATTGTTCAGTCACGCAATGTGATTTCCCCTTGTATGTAGGGTAAACAGAATGATTATTCATAATTTGGGTGGTCTCTAGAGCAGCAGGTTTCAAGTAATACAATGTTTGCGCCCTTGATTGGTGTGTGTGATGTAACTATTAGTTCAAAAGGGGAGTTCAACCCTGTATTAGGGGAAGCGTCAAGCCCACTGGCTTCTTGAAAGTCCATGCAAAAATTGCCATCACAATGAGGGGGTAAATCATTCCCATCCCCATCTCTTGGTGGTGGTAAGCTTTGGCCAGAATCATAACCAGAAACATAATTGAGCCTCCGACAGTGTATCCTGTAGTCAGTTTGGGGTCAGACATCGGAACCAGCAAAATATCCTCCTCAAGCGCCAGCATACTGGCGTCAATAAGGGAGGGACAGAGGTAGGTCGTAGAGCTGGTTTGTAAGTCTCCACTGGAGTCAGTAGGGTGTGCACAACAGGTCTAATGTGGGTAAGATTACGCAGAAGAGGCCCACCACTGGTAATCAGACTAAGGGTACCTGCAGATCCTTGGGGCCCAAAGGACTAGTAGATGGAGCCAGAAGAAAATATCTGCAGCATGATCTCCTTAAAGACATTAATTCGCTGTGGCACTGCCGATGGCCTGGGAAAGTGGAGTTACACCAGGATCAACCGTGGAATCTACTCTGAAAGCAGAGATCTGGAATGAGAGTCTCACAATGTGAAGCCATCACACCTTCTCCTTGGATAGTGTGGGGCAAGATAAGTCCAGGTCCTGCTTTGTTAGGTCTCGCCTAGCGACGCAGTGCATGCGCTGCTCGCCTTGGCAAGATCTATTGTTGCCAGTTTGTCGGCGAAAGGGGGACAGGAGATCTGCACGTGTACAGAGGACAGGAGATGTGCATGCACGCATACGGGCGTTTCAGCATAACGCGAGCATTGCGTGCTTTCACTTTTCACTGTGCACGCGCCTGGAAAGGACATGTGCTTGGGTATGGTGTGTGGAAACAGCGCGCTTCCACTTTTTTTTTTTACTCTCCCGGCGTGCCTTTTCTTGTTTTTATTGAAAATCTGACCACCATACGGATCACCACCTGGAACCCTTGTGCTTTACCTAGCTGCTTGCCCCGCCACAGGTGCAATTTCGCAGCCCCAACACTTACTCAAATAGCTTTGCTATAGTACCCCCAGATGAACCTAGATTGTCAGTTTCTACTAATCGCTTAGCGACAACCTGCAACAAAGTTTACTGATGTTTTGTCAGCTAGCGTTCCTTTCGCAGTTATGCATGCGCGTGCTTCTGTTCCTGTCCTAACCATGCCCTTGAAGCACTTTTTGAGGAGAAACAGTGTCTGTCAGAACACTGGATGTGCGTGTTAATGCGCGCGTTCTTTCAGACACTAAAGATGGCGGTGCCCTGGCTGGATCTCCGTTACTGTTGCGTGCTTATCTAGGTTCCTGATCGATACTGTGACCTTATGCCCCTATTCGGCTATAAATCCATTTATTCCCTATATTGGCATAACCGTTCAAGTGCGATTTTCTGAAAAGTCATCACTGGCCTCACACGAACAGAGCCACATTCCAGCATGACTCTCTGCTACTTCCTTTGCGACCAATTAGTGCAATGACAGTGCAGCAGTCACTATCTGATATTCCTAGATAACACTCCGAGTTCTTCAACAAGATAAAAACTTAGCAAACCTGGAAATCCCCGCTTGCTATGTTTTGATTAGTAATGGAACTCTAATGAGCAACTGATAACTGTCACTTCCTAGTGACATCTTTAATGGACGTCTTATGTCCAGCAAACTTGCGTCAAACCCGGCACCTGTCAGGTATAAATATTACCAACGTTGCCTTAAGCAATGTGAGCTGTGAGCTGCAAGCTACTGTTGCTGATGCTGGCTGCCTGCATGACCCTGTGTTGGTAAAAACTAGCACTCTGTCGCTGCAGCCTGCTATCCTGTGGTGGTGAAGCTGCTGATTACCATTATCGCCGCTACAGCGCGAACTATGGTGCAGTACGCTTAAGGAGCTGAACAGCCGTCCTCTGCGAAGACATCCAGCCGATTCCAGCTGCCCGCGGACGCTGTCACCCCTCCTTCCTCGACGCGCTGAAGAGAGCCGCTGCCTTTCTCGTGCAGAGAAATCCAGTCCCGGCGCTTCCGGTTTACCCTCGCGGGTGACTGGGATATCGAGAGAGACCCCTGAAGGAGATACCAATCCTCCATCATTCTATTCAGAGGTATGGTGTTGACTAAACCCTTAGACGAGAATTCTTGAAACAAACCTTGGCAAAACCAACTTAACTTAAAGCTATTTACTTACTCCCCTTTCACGTGTTAGGCTTAGGTCAGGCACACTGGGGTAGGCTTAGTTAGAAGCACCAGTTGAGTATGTTAGCCTAATGTATATATGACTGTATATATGTTTTATTACTTTTAAACCATTGTATGGCTAAGAAACCATATCAATGCTTTTACAGTTCTATTTCGCAATACTTATCTTACTGTACGTACTTTTTATCATAACAATTATTGCAATTGTGGCAATACATTTCTCTTGTACGAGAAGACTGTTCAATAAATGTTAACCCTTTATTGATAAACGCCCGTCTCTCTATTCTCTACATACCGTGAAAGTAAACTGCACTAGACTGACTGAGTGAAATTTGTGTCTATTGTTTCACACGACCCTAGAGATTGACTCTTGATCTGAGGAGCAAAGTTGTCATGTTGCACGGTTGTTGGAAAACTGAATCCCTTCTTGTCTGTGCCAAGGAAGCTGATCACTTCCTATGCAGAGAAGAAAGTTTCCAGTGACCTCTGAGCTAGTTGGTAACACAACCCAATTAAGTTTAGCATAGTCAGTGGAGGCCTGGAATATCCGCAGTTCCACGTCGATACTACTGTTTATGTTATTCCAATGCGCAGGGCCTAGTGGGAAACTAGGAACTACACTACATGGCGCCCAACCGTTTGGTAAGGCGATAAACAAACGCAAGACTATTAGATCAACTCAGTCGTGCATATTTCACACCCCTTTCTCCCGTAAATACTCAAATAGACGTCTGGAGTGGGTGAAAGGTTAAAATCCGCCCGACCTTAGTAGGAAGAGATTCCTATGTAAAGCTCTGGTTTATTCAACGTTGAAGGATACAGTGTTCCAAAATATTGTGCACCTAATCTTTGTCTCCTTGGAGACCTACTCTGCAAAAACTGCATTTATACAATGTCAGTAGAAAACAACGGCACCACTGGGGCCGCAGCAGATGCGACTCAGCGAGGTCCCGAATACACAGACCCGGATGCTATTATCATCCCGGTCCAGTTAAGAAGATCTATAACTTTAAAACTTATAGAAAACGGACTGACACCTCAAGGTGGTACAGTAATTTTCGTGATAGAGGCTCACGAATATCGGCAGACAGAGGTATTCTATTCATGGATAAACTTTCCAGCGGTAAACGCTATAACACAAGAGTTTCACTATTACAAAATAGAGGAACCTCCGGGAGAGTACGCTCCTTTCGAGGAGATTGAAATCCCACTTAAATTTCAAGAGCACCTGCTCTGGTTTAATGGCGCCCTAAAACACAATGATCACATAACTAGGCTCGGTCCACTAGGTAGACCAGGAGCCACGTGGCCGGTTCTAGCCAGCTACACACCACATCCTGACATTGCAAACATGTCTAAGGAAGAGCTGTTAGCACAGCTCAAAACATTAATAAAAATACATAGGCAATTAGTCCAATATGTAATGCGGACTGCAACAGTCCAGCCAGCTGTTAATACACCACAGCTGACCCCTCATCAGGGGAACACAAATAAAATTACACCACAGAACATACAGTCATGTCTTGGTAAAACACCCGTAAAACGGGAACAAATTCCTTTCTGGTTAGCACAGAAAATCACTCAAATAGAGGCAGTATTTCCTGATACTACCCCATTGAGAAACACAGAATCTTGACAATCTGCCTTCCTATGGGAATCGCACCACACGTGGAGGACTGCGACACTTGGGGTACAGTCTTTGCTTCCATTTACACAAAAACACACGGTGTTCCGTCTATGGCGGTAATACCAGAAGTGCTAAAACAGATTCAAAATGAATTCGGTCCAGAGCCCGCTTTAAATCTAGGTATGAAATTACTGAAAGACTTCAAGCAGGTCACGGCTATATTATTAGCCAATATTAAGGGAGAAGCAGCATCTGTGGCGATCCGCCAGAAGTTGAGGGAAACAGATATAAAAGATCCTGTTGAGCTTGCAAAAATCATAGAAAAATGCTATGAAGAATTAGGTAGAGACAGCTTGGGTGGGAAACCAGTAAAGCCCCAACTGCTCGAAAATCCTGAAAAATTATTTATTAAAAATAATTCAAATACTCCTAAAAAGAGCTGGGATGGAAATAAACAATCCACTCCCAAGGAAAAAGTTTTCCGGTCCAGAGGAAGGTCTCCTCGACGGAGGGAAAGAACTCCGACTCGAGAACGCCAGTCTCCCCAACGGGAGCCCTCTGAGAAAAGATATAACCTTAGAAATAGGGATAATCTGAAAAAACCTGATAGATATCAAAGTATTGATACACGTCATTCTCGATCTTCTCCACAGAATTCGGAAAGAAGAGGACGGTCAGACCCAGGAGAGCACACCAAGTCCAAAGACAAGGAACCTGCTCAAAATAAGAAATCTCAATTTCAGAAAAAGAAGGTAGCCAGTATTAGAGTAATCAACCATGCCGAGAATACTGAGGACACAGTTGAAAAATGGGGAGTGGGCATTGACAATGTTGGACAGTGCAGCAGAAATCAGTATAGCGCGCAAGATCTTGATGAGTCATCTGGAGACAGTGGACACGAATGAATACATTCAGGTTGAAACTGCCGACGCCAGACTTAGCGAGCCCCATAAAATATACGAAATAACTTTGCGTATAGAGGGTGATAAGACTAGGAAAATTAAGGGTCTATTTTGGGATAAGTTCTCAAAAGGCTATGATATTCTGTTAGCTGAAAAAGATTGGCCCCCAGAGTTTGTCAGGGAGTGCCCTCGTGGCGAAGAAGTGATTATGCCTGCCTTCTCGAATCACATACCGATTCACAAAAAATACACATATGCAAGGAAATGGGCAGTAGCCCAGGCACCTGCATTGTATAAAAATCATGTAGGATGGGATGAGGATTCACCGCCTCACAAAATCCAACTAAAAAGTGAACCAACTGCCCAACGGCAGTATCCCATAAAGCAAGAAGCTAAAAAACAGGTCAGGGAGATCTTAGATCAACTTGAGTACCAGGGGGTGATTGACACATGCACCTCTCAAATGAACAATCCTTTGTTTCCTGTCTCCAAGCCAGACAATTCATATCGTCTAGTTTTGGACTACAGACACCTTAATACATGTTGCAAAACTTTTGCAGTACAAAACTCGCATAGTGCAGCCCTAATGAATAACATAGTTAGGAAAAAATACAAAACGACATTAGACATTTCTAATGGTTTCTTTTGTCAAAACATTGCACCAGAAAGCAGATATTTGACCGCTTTCTCAGCATTTGGGTCACAGAAAAAATTCTGTCGACTCCCACAGGGGTTCAAGAACAGCCCAGGACTATTCTCAGCTAGGGTAACAGTTACTACAAATCTATGATGATGAAGCATTGTCTTACGTAGATGATATTTATCTCACAGACGACGACTTGGATACTCACTTGAAAAGAGTGAACACCATTATACTTGGGTTCGCAGCAGAGGGTTACAAATTCAACTTTAAAAAGTCCCGAATTGCCCATCTGACAGTACTATTTTTAGGGTACGAATTATCAAGTGAAGGGAAAAGCCTAGCGGACAACTTCTTAGAGAAGTGCGCTGTACTCCAAGCTCCAAAAACGCTGAAGAATTTACAATCAATACTAGGTTTTCTGAATTTCGGAAGAACTTACATACTAAATTACGCAGAGAGGGTTAAACCTCTCTACGAACTAATAAAACCTGATTTAAAACAAATCAATTGGACTCAAAAACACACAGAAATTTTGAGATCACTGCAAACAGACATGTTAGCAAAAACAAAATTAGATACACGTGACAACACACGTGATCTTGTAATCCGAGTCATCCCAGGAAGATGCGGATTCACTTACCTAACCTCTAATGAGGGAGAAAAGGTACCTATTTCAATTAAATCTCACTTGTACACACAAGCAGAAAAAACATTCAGTCGCACAGAAAGAACTGTGAACGCAGTGCAAATCGCATTAGCAAATGAAAGAGAACTAGCACACGGCAAACGGATTAATATCCTTACAGCGGAATCCGCCTTCGAGGCGCTATTCAGCCCAGTAAACCTGCCTACAGTGTCACTGGATCCGAAATGGATACAGTGCATAGATTCTCTAGGAGCGGAAGACGTGAAATACTATTTCGCCCCGCAATTTGAAGAACTGAATGATTTAGAATATGAAGAAGAATATCCTCTGCCAATCGAAATCCTGCCTCTCCCACAATACGCCTGTATAATCTATACAGATAGCTTTGTACAGCATTTTAATGTAGAGAGTAACTCCTACAATGCAGCATGTGCGATCATTAAAGGTCGTTGGCTGTGCGGTTCAGACCAAAAGTAACAAAAACTGAATCAGGAAAGTACTGTTCGGTTCAAAGAACTGAAATCAGATCTTTAAAGATGGCGCTCGAAAATGCAGAACGTGAATTCCCGACACTTATCGTGTGCGATTCTCATTTTTGCGTCAACTCATACAACAATAAACTGCAGAGTTGGATCGAAAACGACTACAAAGATGACACAGGAGCGACAATAAAGCATAAATTGCTCTGGAACGAGGTAGCTCTTTTACACAAAGAACTACAAAAGACTCACGTGATTCACGCACAGAGTCTTCAACGTGATGGCGTTCACGTTGCAGGGAATTCATTGGCTAATACAGCCACCGCGGAAGCAACTAACCCGGCTTCCGTAGCCACAAAAAAGCGTACAGATAAGTACATAGACGGGGAAACCATGCTGGCAGTAAAAACGACCGTAAAAGGCGACTGTGCAGCACTACCCGTAAACTATCCACTCAATTATGCATACATAATCGATGCAAACTCCGTTCCTTTTGCTCGAATCCCTGGAGTGGGGGACAGAGTAATTCCAAACATGAACAGGAGAATATTTTTAATAGCAGACGCACACATGGGTTTGGGTCTTAGGCACAGAGAGATCAAGGAATCACTGACTGAATTACAATCAGTATTCTGGTGGCCGGGAATGAGTGTAGAACACCAAATATATGCAAACAACTGTGAAAACTGTAATAGGGATCGCAGTAGCGAACCTTGCTACCGGCTACCAGTCAGAAAGAGCGTAACGCTGCCTACACCCCACCCTGCGTCCTATTAACAGTTAAGGTGAAAAGCACTTAAAAAATGAGGCCCCCAGCGCTCGGCTGACGCTAGAATGGTTATAAAAGATTTGCGAGTCTTTATCGGCACATACGCAATTACCACGTTCCATTCTGACCAGGGTCCTGCTTTCAGCTCTCGAGCCTATAAGGAGGCCATGGCTAGCATGGGAATTGGGTTGCGGTATTCTTGTCCATCGCACCCCGAAGGGAATAGTGTGGTAGAAAGAAAAAACTGTGACATAAAGCAATCTATAACAGCGAAGGTATTAGGTTCAGGCGCTGGGTGGGTCAAACATTTAATAAGTGTCCAGACTAGTCTTAACAACATGCCAAGAAATTCTCTAAAAGGTTTCAGCCCATACGAACTATTGTTCGGAATTAGAATGAACGTTCAGGACCTCGATAGTCAGATGTCAGTGGTACAAGAAGAAAAAACGCAGTTTGATGTAAAAGACCGTTTGGCTGTTTTACAGGAACTGAATGAAACAAGAAAATCATTAAGCAACATAAAGTTAAAGCAACAGCCAAGTACCACTGACGAGGCACCACCCGCAACAGCCCCAGCAAGGCCTGTCTGGATTCCAAAGATTGGGGATCTAGTCAGGGAAAAGATCGCGGTTAAGAAGGAATTTGGGCCTTCTTACAGAAAAGCAGTACCTGTCTTAGCAGTCACCGGAACAAGATCAGTTGTCCTACCGCCCCTTGCTGGTAAAAAGGAGAACAGAATCGTGTCCATCGATCTGGTAAAACCACAAGCATGTGGCCTATAATCAACAGTAGGCCCAGTGGACTCCCAAGAAACAACAGAATACCCAAACTTGCAACAATCCAAGAGGTTCAAACTGAAAGACTAATCACATTCGATCAGCCTGCAGTGCACAATGAAGGACTATGCAATAATGCCATGGAACTCGTGCCTCTTGAAACACAGATTGAAACAGTTCGTCAAGAAACAACACCAGTCTACAATGATGTGGCATCAGAAAGTGCTACCGAGAGACAGATTGAAAGAACAATCCCATCAATTGACAGAACTGCCTCTGGTTATTTCATCAACTTCAACAACTTCTCTGAAGATTTTAACGACCCCGAAGTGATGCCAGAAACAAAAAAGTCTTTTAAAGAAAAAGCAACGGAACTCTTTCATCAACTGAAGGAAATCTACCTTATTTCCCCTTGGCTAGAGTTCTGGTTCGGTCTAGGTGTATTTTTCCTCCTGCTTTGGCTCATCATGGTACTGTGTTTGGGAAAATTCATTGAAGGAAAATATATTACAATGGACACAGCAAGTCAGAACATCAACCTAGTCCTGAAACCACACAGATCATCCCACGTGAAGAAAAGAGAACTGTCAACAGTAAATGTCACAGCAATTCCAATACCTGGTGGGGTAGTATGGGAGAAAACAGACTATGAGATCTATGGTCCGGTCGAAATCCTGAAGTATCCTCATCAACTGAAGGTTTCCTTAAGTGACTTTGTAAATCCGAGTACATTCTCGGATGATTGGGACTTTAACAGTATTAATGACATGATGTCTGATTTAGTAATGTCAGCTAGATTCACAGATCATGATTATTTACAAGGTTCATCTAGTTATGAGCAGTTATTCGGTTACACCCACTATGGGGATCATTACTTGCATAAATCTGCACAGCCTAGAAATGTTTTTATGTATAATCAATGGGAACATTGTTCTACACCACCTAAAAGCAGTTCCAAAGCATTTTTTGAGAAATTCAAATACTTCTCAGGGTTTAACACAAGTAATGCAGAAACGTTTTATTACAAACTGTTAGATAAAACAGGTATGAAAACAATGCTGACAAATTCTAAATTGATATATTCAGAAGCATTTTATGACAAAATGAGGACATTTGGTTTTGATTATTGGAAAAATAATATTGAAACGAAAACAATTTGGGGTACAAAAGATTGGCAGGTGCAAGGCATAGAAGCACTATTTAGAACCTGCATGATACCAGAACAAATGTTATTTTTAAATGACACTGTACACCAAACATCTTGTCTTGGCCTAGCTAAGATCAAAGAAATGAAAACACCGTCTATACCAAAGCCAATACCTGAAAATGCAACCGCTGATATTGAGTTAGACGTGTCAAAAATTTTACATTTCAACAGAACACATCCTGATTTGAAAAAGTGGTTAATCTGGCCTACAGACACAAATAGCTGTCAAGATAGGTTCCTGAATAAAACACAGGGGTTAAAAATGACCAGATTAGACTCTAGATACTCCCAGAGACAACATCCAGGGATTATAACAACATACAGTGTAGGGAAACTCTGCCTAGAATGGCTAACTTCGTCCACACTGGCTGAAATTAAGCAACACTTGTCTTTATTAAAAGATGGTGCTGATTTGCGCGACTTCATTCTTGGACCACGCAAACAGCGTCAAAAGCGTTTCATAGCGACCAGTATCTATGCTGCTTACAACGAGGCTTGGAAAGTAAAGCAAATTGAAACTGCTGAAAAAATACGAGAAATTGATCGTATTAATTTGGAGAAATCACTTTCTGTAGTAGACAATGGGTTAATGACTGTCTTCCAGAATATATTCTTTGGACAATATTGTATCCTCTGCCTTTGATGTGATAGACAGAGATTTGCTAATGTTACAACATGGCCAGTCTCAATTACGCTCTATTATAGAATTAGGCTGGACGCTGCAAAATCTTCGTTCAGGCTATGTGCCTTGGCGTTTAATCAACACGACGTCATTATTTTCCAGTTTTAACCTTACTGATAAACAGATCAGTTTGGCACAGAAAGGAGCAGACTATACAATCCTGAGCATCGAAAAACTCGAGAGATTACCATTGACAATGTCAGAGAGTCCTGTCATTGAATGGATAATACACGGAATTATCACAATTCCGATTACAACTTTCCGATTTAAAAAGTGCCTTGAGTACATACGTGCTGGCCAGTATGAACAATTGGGTAAGGGATATGTAAAATCCGAATGGAAATTACCATACACTCATTCTTGCTATAGTGACAGCGACAAAAATGTATTTCTTAGTGGTGACAACTGTAAACACTCACTAAGCGGTATACTTTTGTGTCAGGGTATTAATTTACACGGAGCATGTGATGGAAATTCAAACAACCTTTCATGCCACCAGCTAGTCACACCTGCAACTCAGATAGAGCCCTTCTTTATGCAACTCGCAAACGGGAGTTACATTCTTAGAACGGATCACAGATGTTGTGGCCTGACGCCAGGGAAAAGTTATCTAATACAAGTAACGTCCATGGTCAAATGTTGTATGCAAGCATTGTTTCCGAGCGGGCCTCCAGACATAGTGACTCCCCTCTGGCCTCGTCTGAATCTCTATTCTATACGAATTGATACATTAAGCAAAATGAAATCTGTGCTTTTACAGACAACAGTGCCTATAACGTCATCTAAAGAGACGTATGATCTTCTAGTCGCAAGGACGGCTACTGAAGTCCATGACTTTTTATCAACAAATTGCCCCGTGCATTTCGTAGAAATGTTCAGCCAACTCCTTAACATGTCTAGTGCAACAAGCATCCCAGGCATATTTAAGACAGTCTTTACAGGACTGCTAACACCCTTCCAGGCAATTTTGGGAATCTTTCCTAATTTTGTGCACTCCATTTTTGGCGGCATACCACTATTTTTGGGACTCGTTGCAGGGATTCTATTTTTGACCCTCCTGCTACGTTATGGCAAGCCTCGGCTCAGACATAGCTCCCATGGGAATGGAAGAGACAATCCTAGCAATGCGCTACCGGGACAGGATAACTAACGTCCTCGGATTGGCCAGGCTGAGAGATCTAAACATGACCTGGTTCCTTTCATTCAGACCGATATGGCAAAATTGCATTTTACCTGTGCTACGGTGTGTGCTTTGCGGCGATGAATGCGTGTTGGACATCTGTCTTTCACTTCCATCAGCAGTACCAATGGATATCGATACTTTGCTAAGTCCGATAACGGCTCACGCATTGTGTTGTCCCCAGCGGCTACCAATCCTGATGACGGCATTCGTTGAGACTCCTGTGCTACGACTAGGTGGTAACAGTGGAGCGAGTGACAAAAGCAACATCACCCAGGTACGACCTTCTGTGAGCATTGCTGATCAAGCCTTTGATGACAGCAATCATTCTCATACCTGCCAAGTTACAGCACTATCGAATTTGGTCGAACTGTCACCTGATTTTGTAGACCAATTCGTTGAGAGCCTGTCTGATATGATCTCACCCGAACAGAAACAATAACTTTGGAGAAGTATTCCGACACACAGCGTTCCCATGAACTCTGAATTCGGCCTTCAGTTTTGAACAACAAAAACTGCTAAAAGCGTTGGAACTCTAATTTCCCCGTTCAAGCAATAATTCTTTTGAATTGAACACTTTTAATATTCACTTTTTTTTGGCACGAAAAATTCTTTGCTTAAAGTAGAACTATTCATAGAGAACAGAAGCTTCAACTTCTTTTTCTACATACATCTAGAGACATAATAACTTTACACCAGCCTCTAGCACATTTTATTGCAATGCATTTATATGTGATGAAATTATCTCGCCCTTCTTCTGTTTCAGAGATATTTTCATGTGTAATTATTTTTGCATAATCGTTCATTGATTTCATATGCTATAATTTTTGAATGATTTCTATGCTTCAAAAACGTACAGTACCAATGGACGTCGATACTTTGCTCAGTCCAATAACGGCTCACGCATTGTGTTGTCCCCAGCGGCTATCAATCCTGATGACGGCATTCGTGGAGACTCCTGTACTACATCCAAGTGGTAACAGTGGAGCGAGTGACAAAAGCAACATCATCCAGGTACAACGTTCTGTGAGCATTGCTGGTCCTGCCTTCGATGACAGCAATCATTCTCACACCTGCCAAGTTACAGCGCTATCTAATTTGGTTGAACTATCACCTGATTTTGTAGACCAATTCTTTGAGAGCCTGTCTGATACGATGTTCTCACCCACAGAGAAACAATAACTTTTTGAGAAGCTTTCCGACACACAGCGTTCCCATGAACTCTGAATTCGGCCTTCAGTTTTGATCAACAAAAACTGCCAGGAGCTTTGGAAATCTATTTTCTTTGAATTGGACAATTTTTTTAATATTGACCCTTTTTGGCACGAACAATTCTTTGCTTAACGTAAAAACTATTCTTAGAGAACAGAAGCTACGCACTTCTATTTCTAAACACATCTAGAGACATAACATAACACCAGCCTCTAGCACACATGTTATTACAATGCATTTTTATGTGATGATTTATCTCGCATTTCTTCTGTCAGAGATACTTCATGTGTAATTCCTTTTGCATAATCGTTCATTGATTTCATATGCGATACCTTTTGAATGATTACTATGCTTTAAAAAACGTACAGTACCTAAATTCCATGTATTACAAGTACGCCTATTTCGAATGCATTTATGTATTTTGGGGTGGGCAATGTTACACATGCATCTAATTGCTTTAGTTTTAGTAATTTTGATGGACATGAAAACGTGGAGTGGGTGTTGCGTGCTTATCTAGGTTCCTGATCGATACTGTGACCTTATGCCCCTATTCGGCTATAAATCCATTTATTCCCTATATTGGCATAACCGTTCAAGTGCGATTTTCTGAAAAGTCATCACTGGCCTCACACGAACAGAGCCACATTCCAGCATGACTCTCTGCTACTTCCTTTGCGACCAATTAGTGCAATGACAGTGCAGCAGTCACTATCTGATATTCCTAGATAACACTCCGAGTTCTTCAACAAGATAAAAACTTAGCAAACCTGGAAATCCCCGCTTGCTATGTTTTGATTAGTAAAGGAACTCTAATGAGCAACTGATAACTGTCACTTCCTAGTGACATCTTTAATTGACGTCTTATGTCCAGCAAACTTGCGTCAAACCCGGCACCTGTCAGGTATAAATATTACCAACGTTGCCTTAAGCAATGTGAGCTGTGAGCTGCAAGCTACTGTTGCTGATGCTGGCTGCCTGCATGACCCTGTGTTGGTAAAAACTAGCACTCTGTCGCTGCAGCCTGCTATCCTGTGGTGGTGAAGCTGCTGATTACCATTATCGCCGCTACAGCGCGAACTATGGTGCAGTACGCTTAAGGAGCTGAACAGCCGTCCTCTGCGAAGACATCCAGCCGATTCCAGCTGCCCGCGGACGCTGTCCCCCTCCTTCCTCGACGCGCTGAAGAGAGCCGCTGCCTTTCTCGTGCAGAGAAATCCAGTCCCGGCGCTTCCGGTTTACCCTCGCGGGTGACTGGTATATCGAGAGAGACCCCTGAAGGAGATACCAATCCTCCATCATTCTATTCAGAGGTATGGTGTTGACTAAACCCTTAGAAGAGAATTCTTGAAACAAACCTTGGCAAAACCAACTTAACTTAAAGCTACTTACTTACTCCCCTTTCACGTGTTAGGCTTAGGTCAGGCACACTGGGGTAGGCTTAGTTAGAAGCACCAGTTGAGTATGTTAGCCTAATGTATATATGACTGTATATATGTTTTATTACTTTTAAACCATTGTATGGCTAAGAAACCATATCAATGCTTTTACAGTTCTATTTCGCAATACTTATCTTACTGTACGTACTTTTTATAATAACAATTATTGCAATTGTGGCAATACATTTCTCTTGTACGAGAAGAAAGACTGTTCAATAAATGTTAACCCTTTATTGATAAACGCCCGTCTCTCTATTCTCTACATACCGTGAAAGTAAACTGCACTAGACTGACTGAGTGAAATTTGTGTCTATTGTTTCACACGACCCTAGAGATTGACTCTTGATCTGAGGAGCAAAGTTGTCATGTTGCACGGTTGTTGGAAAACTGAATCCCTTCTTGTCTGTGCCAAGGAAGCTGATCACTTCCTATGCAGAGAAGAAAGTTTCCAGTGACCTCTGAGCTAGTTGGTAACACAACCCAATTAAGTTTAGCATAGTCAGTGGAGGCCTGGAATATCCGCAGTTCCACGTCGATACTACTGTTTATGTTATTCCAATGCGCAGGGCCTAGTGGGAAACTAGGAACTACACTACAAGCCATGATTTAATGTGAGCCTCAGTGGGTGCCTCCAGGTGATAAACGGTGACCAAGAGTGAAGGGACGTTACGTGGATGTCAATAATAGCCAGTGTTAACATTGGATACGCTGTCCCTAGTGACCTAGTTGTTAATGCTGCTTCCTTTAAGAGTATCCTAATGAGATTTTTTTTTTTGGAAAACCTTTATTGGAAGTTCAAAGCACACAGATCCTAATGAGATTTAAAGTGAGGGGCAGGTGGATGAGAGAAGTGTTTTACTTAGACGGTTCTAGCAGTGGACAAAAATAAAGAAAAGATAAAGCGGGACAGCAGAGACCGTGCAGAGGGGGTTTGCTTGATGGTTGGTTGCAAGGAGAGTTTTGAGAGATTCAAGTGTGAGGGACCATGACCTTTGAAAAGTAAACAACTTTCTTGAATCCCTTTACATGTATTCTATCGTTCAGGGCTTAGCACTTGTAAGAAAATAGCTTGAGAAAACACAGCAACAGAGGGGTGAGTTGAGCATGTCAGTTGCAGGTTTCACAGTTCAATGAGGTGTTTGCTGTGATCTGTGTGCATTCTGTTACAGGCTTCTATTTCTGGAATGCAGCTTGCAGAGTTAATCCACCTGCTGCTCGAATGTATGCGTACCTTCAAGTATATTTTATATCTTTATGGTATATAGTTGAACTAGACTTCCCTCTTCAGCTATGCCGTCTATGCTAGCATAAACCTCTACAACTTTAAGTTCCATGTACAGAACAGTATTGTGTTCGGTTGAAATCATACTCTTTCATACCCTTTGCAAGCACTTACAATGGCAGTTGTTTTAACGTATGTAGTGAAGCGGTTTTACTAAGCTTCGCTCATGCATAAGCTCTGCAGAGATCGAGCAAGCTCCCTCATCAAAAAGCGGTATATGCATATTACTGAAACCGCCCAAATACAACACCGATATCATCATTGCATGAATCTATGTAGATTTTAATTCATTGTTATACTGTTTTCAGATAGACATTTGCAGGCAATGACTGAGGCAATGCTTTTTGTTTCAGAAATGTGGTGCTGAGTGCAGTGGTCCCAAGAATAGTGCAAGAACTCAAAATGACAATATTAATTTTGAGCTCAGTCTCCCACATGTGGAGACCTGCAGAAAATGAAACAAGGTCTCACATTTGCGAGAGTTTAATTTATTGGCATTGTAAATAACAATGCCTATTACTTATATGTTTTGAAAACCTGCAAGCGGTGTTTAAACACGCACTTTGCACTTCTAGTTGTTGCTTACAAGAAGCAAGGCTGGCAGAAAATTGCACCTCTTTTACTGGCAGCCTTCCTTCTCGTAAGCAAGGGCTATAAGTGCAAAGTGCATGTTTACGCACTGCTTGCAGGTTCTCAAAACACATGGATAAAAGGCATTGTCATTTACAAAGCCAATAGCTCAATCTCTCGTAAATGCAAGACCTATTGCCATGCAAATGTTTGTTTTCATGTGCTCCCCTTTAGACTTCTATTTTTACCAGAAAACTGACTGAAAAGTCGGTGTCCACGATTTGGAGTAGGACGTACACGAGGCCCATGACTATTTGTGTTCGGCACATACTGCTTTGCTTCTGGGTCCTGGATCACTTTCGAGTGCACGTGGGTACACCTGTCAAGTCATGTCCCACAACCAAACTACAAAGCTACACCTCATGTGAGTGTGACCGAAATCGGTTTTCTACAAATCCCAGCATGGTTTGAAACCTGTAGTTTTAGGACAATCACAAAAATGGTAACCAGGTCATATATCCGGCGCACAGCTGGATGTAAAAACAATATATCATGAAGTATGATTACCGTGACCTCCAAGAGAGAAAGGGATAGGTTACCACCCGATCCCAAAAAAACCCTGAATGAGAAATTCAGAGTTTGTCAAGAAACATCACTAGTTGCTCCCTGAGCTCCACAACAATTCAAATACACAATACGTATATTCATGTATTAGATAATTATTAAGTAAGTGCAGAAGTATTTTGCATCTGATCTAATATATCTCCAAGGATGGACTTGATATTATTTGAGCCCTGATGAAGTCATTTGATGCATGTACTAAGCATATGACGAAACACGTGTTGGCTGCGAAAGAATTTGTTTTGGAGAACGACTATTAAAATACTTTGGACGACTTAACAAGTTGGATTTGTGGATTCCTATACAACAGTGGATCTACCATCTTTGATATTCTTTTGATTATCTACTAAAAGAGAACTTTAAAGACATTACTTCTGCACTTACTTGATAATTATCTAATACATGAATATACGTATTGTGGATTTGAATTGTTGTGGAGCTCAGGGAGTAACTAGTGATGTACTTTTAAGAGAGGACACCATTCCCTAACAAAGTGGATTTCTCTTTCAGGAGCCATCGAAACACTCGTGCATTTGGAAGTAAAGCCTCAGGTCTCGGCAGGCACCCCCAACTGTATTGAAACACGTACAATGCATGCCATAAGACACCAACGCCGTACCAGCAGCAGGTTTCCACGTTGCAAATACTGACAAAATGTCACAATACAGTTATCAGTGTAACTGTTTATCAAGTTTTTCAGTAAAACAGCATCAGCTTGCACTTCAATTTTTTTGGTTGCTGTTTTCCATATTCTTTTTTCACCCAACAGGCAATTACCACACACCAGAATACACATTTAATAGAATATGCAATTCCATATTCACACTTTGAACCTATTTTTCCAGTACATTTTGACTATTCTCAGACATACAAGGCAGTGTATAATCATTCATATGGTTCTGGTTTCTATTTATATAGCATGTTCTGTTTATATCTTCAGTCAGTCTCTGCCACCTCTACCACATTGGTCTTACTTAATTCAGCAGGGTTACCTTGATATCTCCCATTCTTTTTTAGGGTCCGTCGCCTGTGAGCCTCTTCCAAAGGTCTCCAAGGACGATCACATTTCATGCCAAAATGTCATCCTCCACATGTAGGTTAGTGCTCTCACTTCTGGTTCATTTCTCTTTTTTGTTTTGGAGTTAGTGTTTGGTCATGGATAGTAAAGATTTTAAACCAGGTTACTGGCTTCAGGCTATTTCTTATCATATGTAACAAGTGTAAGAGGCTGAATAACTGCAGTCGAGTATTGTTGGTCCCCTCACACATTTTCTGTATTATTGGTAATTTTTTCGTACGCCAAGAATTGAATGGCCCAGAGCCCGTAATCTTCTTTGAAAGAGGTTGCCGACCATGAGGACTACATTGGTCAAGAACTCTAATTTGGTTCCCCTGGCAGTTTCTAGTTTATATACAGTGCCAGACAGTAGTATTGATTGGGCATAGAGAGGCGCTTTTTAGGTTTTCTGTATACATCTCTGCCAGCATCACATCACCATTCGCCAGTCTTCATTGCTTTTTACCTGCTGATTTGCTTAAGAGACGTGCTGTGCAGGCACCCTAGATGTGCCACTACTGCAAACCTGGGCACCAAAATTGCTACTAACCAGTAGCCTACATCTCCCTTTCAAATGGGTGGCTCTGTTCATCCTGCTCTTTACTTTATTTGGTCTTCCACTTTAATCAACTTTGTAGAGAAATGGAGGAAAAAAGATATCTATAAAAGTTAGAAATGCAATCTGTAATTGATGATGTTATCTCAATGTAAAGATGACTCAAGGAGTTTGAACTCGATGGGTTGACCAAGTACCTCCTGCGGAATTTTGCAAGCAACCTGTACAAATAGGTAGTGTCAATCAAATTCTTGCAGAAATTAAAAGGGTGAGCGAAGTGATCCCCACATCTGCTAAAGATTCTTACTGGATTACCCAGCCCATGGTGCTGATGGAGGACTTCGCAAAGAAATACTTTCACTTTAGAATTTGCTGCAAACCAGGTTCCCAAGGACAATCATGATTATCACTCACCATCATTGTTTCATGCTGCTGCTCTTCTTTGAGTTTATATGCAATCTCTTGCTTCAGAGGATAGAGCCAATCCTGGAGTTTTGCCTGCAGAGGGAACAGTGAATGAATTACCCAGTTGCATCTGTATGGTAAGTGATTAAGTAAATTTCACAATCTGTACATCATCATTAGCTATGCGTCACTCAAGTTAGGAGTCAAAATCATAGGAAGGACAAAAAAGTTGCAACCAGCACATACGCAGTGGATATCAGGCAAATGATTCACAAACTATTAACCAAAATATTTGGAG
The DNA here is from genome assembly GCF_964263255.1 of Lissotriton vulgaris. Lineage (NCBI taxonomy): Eukaryota > Metazoa > Chordata > Amphibia > Caudata > Salamandridae > Lissotriton > Lissotriton vulgaris. Next base: position 1,053,441,862 of record NC_141685.1, on the reverse strand, counting down.
GTTGGCAGGAAGCAAAATATGAACTTGGCTCATTATCACAACACTCAGGAAGCTTAGGTACCATATTACTAAACTATGAACAAAGGATTTACTTGATTTTGGTTGGGTCCATCGTAACCTCTAAACTGGGCGCCTGAGCGAGCGTGCACACTTCGGTTTCTTTCCACGCACATACCTACAAACACCGCGCACCATAAAGGATTCTTCTGCACTTGTGAAGTGCTTAATTGAAGCCTTTAAAATGCGGCTGTAGTGATTAAGCTGCAATGTTAAAGGCATTTTTAAAGACACGCTTTTATCTTAAAAAGGCTAATCGAGGAAGTTTAAACACCCGCAGAGAAGGGCAGTCCAGAAGAAACAAGAGAGCAGTCACAGCCTTCACTGCTGCTCAAGAGTCCAATCTAAGGCATACCTTGGCAGTTGTCAGATATTAACATACTCTGGAAGCAGTGGCGGCTGCCAGCATGGATAAGCTGTGGCGCAGAGAGGGGGATAATTTTAAACTTTTTTGGGCAAAATAACTCCCAAATTCTTTAGTACACAAGCACTAGGCGGTGCTATAAAATAAAGGTGGTTTGTGGTGTACCTGCCTTTCTTATGATTGGGCTGAAAAAGTTTGTTGATCAGTCCTCTGCAGCACAACACTAGTTTGCGGATGAGCGTAATTTTTTAAGGTGACAAGCCTGACAACAAGGTTTGTGAACCCTCGCAACAGCCTTGTACACACTAGAGTGCTGTCTGCGGTTCAAAGTGAACATTTACTATGGATAGGGCCTTTTCTTCATATATTTTTTTAGCTGGTAGATATTTGCAATCACAACATTTGGACAGATCTGTAAATGTAACCATCTGGCCAATAGTTTTCTTTTTTGATGCTGGTGTCTTCAGAACAGATATGGATATAAAGGACACTATCCTTGGCTATAGATTTTAACAAATAACTGAACTTCAGACAGCATCCATATACAGCGCCATCAGTCGGCAACTACTGACGCATGGTGGAAAGTCTGCAAGGAATGGGCTCAGAGAAATGTTTTGCATTTAAGCGCTGTCCCTCTGGGACGGGCCTGCCTCGGACTCCTTGAACTTCATGCTAACCATCTCACCCCAGACTCTGAACTTCCTTACATAGCCCCCGAGGGCTGCCCCTTCCTGACCCTGTCCAGGCTGTGTGAAATTGGGTCAGGATGCTCAGTGGTGACTTGACTAGTGGAGGTCCCAAGCTTTCCAGGTCCATGGGTAGTGGCGCATCAAGGCCAGTTTCTGCTTTGCATTCTAGGACCTGCAGTGCTATGTATCCTATCATTACTTGAGAACTGCAAGTCCCAAAATTCAAAATAAAAACATGGTTGGCTGAGGTACTCCTGCATCGTCATGGGACTACTGGGAGCTTTGGAAGAGGGTGGAAGGGAAAAGGCTTTAAGAGCACATTACTGCACAAGTATGCAGAGCATTAAGGGTGGCACACTTCTTCCAATTTAGTAACGTCTCGCACACCACTGGTGGCACACGATACACAAACAGACCCCAAAAAAGCATGTCACCCCCTCAGACTCTGAGCTCTCACTTGGCTCAAAGTTCACCATCAGCTCCATGTTTTTCCCTCAGTCACATTTTCACCTCAAGCGTCATCCTCTCCTCGTTACTCCAGGCTTTTCTAACCCACCAACCCACCCCCCTGGTGTCACGTGGCACCCTGTGACAGTGTTATTTCACTACCCAAACAAAAATTCAGACACAGCTTTCATGCTGGTAGTACGATTATTCAGCATGAGAGAAGCGCTGGGATTGGGGATAGCGGGCTGGTTTTACACTCTAAGAAGGACTGTAAGGTTATGCCTGCAGATCAGAGCCTGTGCCTGCTGCATCTCCATGCAAGAGCTTGGAGATATTTAAGTTCACATGATGTTTGCCCGTCCTAAGACAGCTAGCCAAACAGTAATGCGCACTTGCAGTGCCCACCACTCCTCCTCCCAGTCCTTGCCGCTGTGAGACTTTGTCCCGTGCCAAAGACTCCGCTCCGGCATGAAAAATAAAATGATAAAACTGTTTTATTATCATTTAGTAATTGTGACGCATGTGTAGATATGCCAGGGCCCAAGTATGCAGGGTATCATCACGTAGCTCCTAAGTTAAAGCGTGATTCAAAACTGATATTCACGGTTGAAAATGTTCATAGTTTAAAAAATAATCAGTACAATTAATCCTCACAGTCCTACGAATTAGGTAATTCTTTTTTCAGGGTCCTCTATCCAAAGTAATGGAAAGGTTACAGAGAGGAGTACCACATTCCTATTTCCTTAAAGTCAAGGCCACTGGAATAATATGGCCAGGAAAGATCAAATTATGTATCAGTATTAACTAAATTATTCAGCAATAAAAGGTGAATCATGTTGCACATCTTATGACAGTACGGTTTCCTTATTTTGTTTTTTTTTGCACAGGTTAAAACTGTCTGGAAAAAAGGGATCACCTTATTAATACCAGTTCAACACCCAAAACAGCAATCAGCAATGGAAAGAGGACCAGTCAACCTTTGCAAAGGGCCTTCCGCTGTGTGTTGCTGCATTATTAGTAACCTATTAACAGTTTGTGCTAGAAGCTGACTTTTTTTGTTAAAATATGCAGTTTGTGCAACAGATTGATTATGTGGCAAATGTGGAAAATCCATAAATATGCAGAAAATGCTGCAACCGCAAAATCGCACAATTCCAGTGGCCTGCTTATAGTCTGCAAATGCTTAAGAAAACTTCAAGTTCCATAAGCCTTTGCAGTGGTCTTTAGGATTTCTAATGATGTCAACAATGAGAGAGAATCAGAGGTTTTTCATCACATTTGTAATTCTACAACTTTACTCTCACTGGTTATAAGCTTTTACGCACTATACCAATTATGGTGTGAAGCCAAGGAAATGGACTAAAGACCTGATTTGTTAACTGGTAAAAGTTATGTTCGATGTTATGTCTGATATGTTTATTATAAAAAGATAAAAAGTTATGACAAAGGTAGTAGGACAAATAGGCCTTTATTGGGGATTGTTACAATACTTGCATGGAATGAAAAATTTCCTAGCTAGCTTAACGGAAAGTTTTAATTCTATTAAGGACTCTGATGTGAGGATTATGCTTTCCTTTCTTCCTTTATTGTATAGCAGCCATTTTAAAGCAAAACAAAACTGTTCCCATGAACCAAAGGGAACAAACATAAATAACAATAGAGTATTCATAGGTAGAATGTCCCATACAATGCACCAATCAGCTGTCCCTAAGATACTGATAGTGCTCTGTCCTTGACCATGCTTCCTCTTTCGTCGCTCAGCCAGCCAACACAGCTACATCAAGAGTCTTATTTATTCGAATCCCCTGAAAAACCAAAGAAGGCATAAGCAACAGAAATTGCCAAGGTTTAGGCCTGAGGAGAGAACATGTTAAATATGTACAAAATCACATTACTGTAAACTAAAGGAAACACCGTTTACTCCAGTACGTGGGAGGGAAATAGTCAACAAAGTTGTACCCTGAGAGGGATAATCCTCACCTCAGAGTCCTTAACCCCTTCGAAGCTAATGACGAGCTGGGCTCGTCATGGCGCTTACCTGCCGTGCGCGGATGACAAGGCCAGCTCGTCATGATTTATGGGGTTTATGTTTTTTTAGCGCAGGACGGGAAAACGCCTAGCAGCCATGTGGTTAATAGAAATTAAACTTTGCTACGCTAGCTAGGAAATTTTTCATTCTAGGTCAGGGCCGGAGGCAAGGATTATGCTTGTTTAAAACTTGCTCACCACCAGTTGTGCCATGTCAATGACCGGCTTAAAGTAAAACCGTTTAAACGGTGGAGTCTGAAGACCAGTCTGCTGCATTCAGAAAGTCTTCCAGACGAGCCCCCAGGGTAAAAGCTTTGGAGGCCATGGCCGCTCTAGTAGAATGAGCACCAAATATAGGTAAATCTATGTCCGCTTCCTGCATGATCCAACGGGCAATCGTGGGGGAGGACACCGCTTTATGAGGTTTTTTTGAGTGCAATGAGCAACTGGCGTTCCCCAGGAGGTCTCAACTCCTCCGTCATTTCCTCATACGCCTTGAGGCAAGCGACCACACAGAGCTTCGGGCAGTCCAGAAACGCCTGATAGGAGTCAAAAGTGGTCCCACACTTGGTGCGTCTGCATATGGTAAACGTTACACCGGTGGGCGAAAAGATTCTTCCAGACACATCCAGAGCTCAGATGTCGAAGACACCAACAACACCACGGTCTCCAAGTGCATCTATAACAATAGAGTGTGCTGTCTGCCCAGGCCTTAGACAAGAAAGTCTCAGCCACTCCCGAAAGGCCCGGGACCGCCCATCCTCCCCTGTAATCCACCACGCCATGAGATTCAGGGAGCCTTGCTCGATCAACGGATGAGGATTGCTGTCCGGACTGAGAAGTCGAAAGTGGGGGAGTGGGATTGGAGAAACCCAGGAAAGTTCCAGTTGAACTGGAAACCAATCTTGAGACCTCCAGATCGGTGAAATGAGCACTATGGTCGATCCCTGGCGACCAACCTGAGCCGAGTCTCGGGTTATCATTGCAAACAGGAAAAAGGCATTGCCCATTTCCGGCTGCCAATCCTGAAGAAATGCGTCTGTTTGCTCCGCCAGAGGATCCGGCCTCCAGCTGTAGAACCGGGAAAGCTGATGATCCAGGTGAGAGGCGAAGAGGTCCACAGAGAAAGGACCCCAGAGACTCTGAAGATCCGCAAACACTCCCGGGTGCAGTTTCCAGAGGCTTAGATTGTGGAAGTGGCAGGAGTGGAACCCGCCACTTGGTTGTCCTGACCCGGCAGACATTCCCCCGTGACCGAGATCTGATGGTTCAAGCAGTACTGCCAGAAATTCGCAGCCATATCCGACAGGGCTCTTGAGCGGGTGCCCCCCCAAGTGATTGAAATACCGGACCGCAGAGACATTGTCCATCTTGAGAAGGACGCAGGAACGAACAGTCCTTCGTCCAGCATATGACTGCAAACGAGCCCGACAAAAGTTCCAGACAGTTAATGTGTAAACGTTGCTCTGAAGGAGACCACATCTCCCGTGGTGAAGTCGCCGCAGGTTGCGCCCCACCCCATCTGCTCGTGTCTGACTCGATAACGATATCTGGCACAGAACCCGAAAATGGCCCAACCATTCCAGGCCTCCATGTTGGATAGCCACCACTGAAGCTCCTCCCTGGCATCTGGCAAGAGACACACCTTGTAGGAATAAAGGCGGCCTCTGCGGAGATCAGCCGCTTTGAGCCGCTGAAGCGACCTGTAATGGAGCGGGCCAGCAAAGATCGCCTGAATGGAGGCCAACAGGAGGCCGACCATCCGAGCAAGCTGTCGGAGAGAAATCTGAGTCAAAGGTTAAAGCCCTCTGAATCGCGTGACGAATCTTGGTCAACTTGCGAGAGGCAAGGCTGAGAGTGGACTCCAATGAGTCTATTAGGAAACCTAGGAAAACAACCCTCTAGGAAGGAGTTAGAGTGGATTTGGACTCGTCCACTAGATCGGTGTCTGCATCGGAAAAGCAAAGAGGAAAGGGAGGAGTAACCTGCAAAGGAGCGCCTAAAAATTCTATATGAAATCCCCTTACTGTCTATAGGACCCAAGCATCCCCGTGACGGAAGTCCACATTGGGAAAGAATACACCAGACAGCCCCCACTCTTAGAAGGGAAGAAGGGAGAAGGGAGAAGGGAGAAGGGAGAACACTCACCGGAAGAATTGGCCCTGCCTTCTCTGCCACCTCTGCCTTTGCCTTGCCGTCCGGGGTTAGGGTAGAAATTGTAGAAGCGGGCTTGGACCTGGTATTGCCCTTGATTGGAGCCTTGTCTGCTCTGATTTGGACGGCCGGACAAGCGGACCATACCTTGTCCAGCCCCTCGGAAAACCCGGGTGTGAAACACCTTTCGAATGGAAGATTGAGCCCTATCCAGGTAGTTAAAGGTGTTAAACTTTCCCAGCTCCTTAATAAAGGGCTCGCCGAAAAAGGCCTCCTTGAGCAACTGCGCCTGCCTCAGTGTCCACCAATTTCTGGCGTGGCCCTACCTTTCCCTTCAAAGAAGGGCGGGGACACTGCCCTAAGACAGTTATGGGTTGCAGGTTCGAGCTGGTGGCGGATCCTGCTGGCCACATATTGGGCATCATTATCTGAAGGGGCCCAGTCAGAGGAGCGTGGGCACACAGGTTCTTCTCAGAAGCGGCTCTCGCCGACTTTGAAGGGAGCCAGGGTCGGGACTGTTCTGGAGAGGCGTACCAGTCTCCTTTGTCCCCGGGGTCCCTGCCCGCTGAGGTAGAGGGAATGGAGGTGTAACCGTAGCAGATTTTGCTGGAGGCACACAACTGGCCAGGAAAGCCCGCTTTAAGGCAGGAGAAAGCGTCAGAATCTGTTCCCTTGTCTCTAGCCCGTTTGAGTTGTGGTTCTTGCAAATCTGTGGCAGGGCTAGTGGGGAGGGGCGGGGGAGGGCCTGTAGAAGATGCTTGCGCAACTTGGGCCAGCTTTTCGCAAGCTTGGTCAATCTTGCGGGACAGTCCCTCCTCAAGGGGGTTCATGGCCTGCTGCAGCACCTTGTGGATGGATTCGTCAACCGAGTCATAAAAACCATCGCTCCAGGAAAGCGCCTCTAGGAGATCTTCCTATTGGTCGTCTTGATAGACTTCGTCTTGGTAGGCCGCCATAATTGGGTAAGTATGCATCACTTTTCAAGATAGGTGTGAGCAAAGAGGAGGTAAGTCTCAATTAGAGGGGGTTGGGTATCAGCCGGGATATGGGCTGACAGTGGCCGCAATAAAATGGCCCAAAAGCCTAGGACCCTAACAGCCCTGGTGCAACTCTCTAAATGGGCAGTCTGCCAAATGGGTCCTGGCAGAGGAACCTGCGCTACAGACCCTTAAAACAGAGCGGCACAGGTCTAAAAAAAAAATACTGATCCCCTTCAAGTAACAACTCAGTAATACTGCCTAATGGGAGGTACAGACCCGATAAAAAGGGCATTCAAGGGGGCGTTAACTAAGAAAATCCAAACTTGCCTGACAGCAAAGATACCGACCCTTTTCAGAGGTGTGAGAGGCAGACAATGACTAGGCTCCCGCGGCGAAGCTGCGCTGGGTTCGGGCGCGATCTGAGGAATGCTCGGAATCCCAAGCACGCTCGCGGTGTTAGAGACGCCGTCCGGTGCCCTCTGGCGGTAACACGGACACCGCAAGCCGGTGCCAACACACGGCTGCTAGGTGTAGTGTCTGGATCGGGGCAAGGGTGACCTAGGCCGCAGAGTGGGGCCTACCTGTTACTGTGACAGAATGATACACGGACACTAGCTATGAGTTAGGGGCCAAAGACCACGAGTGGTCCCGCGCCAGTTTATTTATACCCGAGGGCTACTCTGCCCCGAGCTGTGTGCGTGCGTAAGTGGATGGGCCGTGTGGCTCCGCCAGTACATCCCTCCAAACTGACAGATGAATAGTCCAGTCTTATTTAGAGTTCTTTGCGGTGCGTAGTTTCCAAGCATAGCCCTGGAGTCGCTGACTGGGGGTTGGGTTTGGGCGGAGGTTGTACCTCCGGCTTCGCTGCCCTTCGACCTCTGGTGCGCCGGCCAGTTCTGCCGCTTCACTTACAGGACCTGGCGGGGTGATGTTTGATTCCACGCCCCCTCGGGCTGGTGATGGTTCTCTGTCCCGAGGGTTGGCGCCTACCTCGGGGGTAGCCGGTTGGTCCGCTTCAAACTCCATTTCCTCCTCTACCTGTTCCTGGATTGCTTCATCCATCGGCACTCGTTTGAACCATGAAACGTTTCGCGTCACCACTCTGGATCCGTGGGACGCTGACCCCATAGTACCATGGATGTTCACGACCTCCCATATCATGGGCTCGAACGTTGTCGGATACTTCCATTGATGGTGGCGCGTCTTGAGAACCACCCGATCGCCGACAGCCATTGGCCGGACTCCGGCTCTTCTTGTTCGGCTTGCTCTCTCATTCGTGCGTAGTCTCCGGTCTTGTGTCTCAACATGATCTAATTCTGGTGCCTGCCAAGCTGGGCTCACCGGCACACAGTCTCGTGGGGGTCTCTTGAACATGACGTGCGCCGGGGTGCACTTAGTGGTACAGTGTGGTGTCTGTCTATATGCATTTAGGAACTGCAACAGACATTCCTCGGCCACTTCGCCTCTCTCCACACCGATCTTTAAGGCTTGGTTCATTGTCCTCATGAATCTCTCGACATCTCCATTGGCCTGCGGCCATTGTGGTGTGATCTTCCGATGATGTATTCCTCGTCTGGTTAGATATGCATTAAACTCAGAGCCCTGAAATGGCGGTCCATTGTCCGATCGCATTTCATCTGGGTAACCTAGCATTGCAAATGCCCTGTCCAAGGCTGGTTTGACATGGCTGAAAGCGGTGGACGGGATCACCTCCACTACTGGAAACACAGCATGAGTCTATCAGTACCATGGCTTGGCATCCATCTGGGAAAGACCCGAAGTCGATGCTAACCTTGGACCAGGGGATATCACACGAATCTTCTGGGATGACTGGGTGTGGCGCAGGTTCTTGGCTTGTGATCATGCATGAATGGCAGTTGCGGATCTCCTCCTCTACAGCGCCGTCAATGCCAGGGAACCACACCCTTCCCCGCAGCCGGGCCTTTGTCTATTCTATGCCCTGATGTCCTTGATGGGCGAGACGTACCACCTCCCTCTGCAGGCTTGAGGGTATGACGATAGTGGCTCCTCGCAAAACCACTCCATGGGGTCCAGTGCTCAGTTCACTTTGCGCACGCCACATCTGTTGGTGAAAAGTCTGCTCCGCTGTCGTGAGGGCGCTGGCCCCATCCAGGAAGTGTTTCCAACTGCGATCTTCTAAGGTGCGTTTTACCCTCAGGAGGCACTCATCCTGGTCGGTGGCAGTGCCAATCTCTTCCAGCGTGAGGGCCTTGGGGCAGGCCTCTTGCGACAGGACCCTGACGAGCTCTTCCACTTCCTCCAGGTCCTGGGGTTCTCCTGTACTGGAAGCGTGCTCCGGGTGGCGTGAAAGGAAATCTGCAGCGTTGTCTGCCCCGGGGCAGAAGAGGACTTCGAATCTGTACGTCTGGAGCTGAACGGCCCACCTTTCAATCCTGGGCGGCACGAGTCTGGCTGTCCCTGCAAACAGCAGAACCAGCAGCTTGTGGTCTGTCACGACTTAACTCATGGCCAAAAAGATATAGGTGAAAGTATTGGCATGCCCACTTTATGGCGAGGGCCTCCCTCTCAATCTGTGCGTAGCGCATTTCCGTGGCCGTCAGCGCCCGTCTGGCGTACGCCGTGGGTACCAAAGTGTGATCTTCCGTCTTTTGCAACAGGACCGCCCCTAGCCCCACCGGGCTGGCGTCCACGACAAGCTCCATCTGCCGATGCGGCCTGAAATACGCCATGACCTTGTCATCAATCAGGGCCTCTTTCACAGCTCGGAACGCGTTGTCGTCCTTCACAGACCACGTCCATGGCTGTTCAGGTTTGGTGAGTGCGCGCAGAGGTTCCGAAAGGGACGCCAGGTTGGGGGATGACCTGGCCACAGTATGTGGCCATCCCTAGGAAGCTGCGGGCGTCGGCTTCGGTGCAGACCGGATGGCCTCCGCTTTCTTTGGGTCCACCTTCAGTCCGTCGCGCGAAAAGATGTAGCCGAAGAACTCAATCGATTCGTTGTAGAACGGACATTTTTCCCGGTGCAACGTGAGTCCGTGATCTGCTAGGCGCTGAAGAGCAGCTCTCAAGTGTCCATGGTGTTCCTCGAGGGTCTTAGAGAAGACTAAACTGTCATCACTTAAGTTAATAACTCCGGGTAATCCTGACAACGTCTCCCTGATTGCATTCTGAAACACTTCGGTAGCCGAGGACACGCTGAAGCTCAGCCATTTGAACCTGCGGAGTCTGACATGTGTTGAAAACGTCGTGATATTACGGCTGTCGGGATGGAGTTCAAGCTGGTGGTAACCCGCATTTAAGTCCAGTTTAGAAAACCATTTGGCCCCGTTCAAATCAGCTACTATGTCGTCCATAGTGGGCGTGAGATGACGTTCTCTTTTAACTGCTTTGTTTGGGAGGCGCATGTCTACGCACAGTCTTAAGGCGCCAGGCTGTTTAAGTTTGGGTGCCACGACGAGCGGTGAGACCCATGGCGTGGGCCCTGACACCACCTCGATCACTCCCAAGTTCTCGAGCTTCTTTAGCTCCTCCTCCACCTGCGGCCGCAGGTGGAACGGCACCCTCCGGTGGCGCAGTGCAGTTGGTCTCACTGTGCGATCAATGTCTCTCAACATGGCATCTGCGTGTCGTTCGTGGACTTGGTTGGCGAAGAACACCAGCTGCAGGTCTTCCGCGGTGTGGCAGCTGAGCAGCGTGCCCCGTCTGCCCCCGGTCACGTGGAACTTCGTGTTCACCGTTTGGTCGTTGCAAGACACTTTCACGTCGATCACTCCACGCAGCGGCAGGGGTTCGTCACTGTCATAGGTGTAGATTCTGGCTTTTGAGGGTAGGAGCGGTAGGCGAGGGTGCAACTTTTCGTATTGGGTACTGTCCATTACATTCACAGACGCTCCTGTGTCAATCAGTGCCTTCACTGGGGAACCATCAATCTCAACTTCGGCGGCAGCCTCTTCCTGGATCCGTCTCGACCAACGAAGGAGACTAAGAAAACGTCTTCGTCCTCGTCCTCTTCCAGCCGGAACGCTGTCTGATGCGTGTCGCTACCTGGCTCCGGGTCCTCTAGAGAGTTGACGTACTCCTTGAGCGGCGCTCCTACCAGCGGGTCCGGTGCGGCGGCTGCTGCGGCACACCTTAGCGAAGTGGTTCATCTTGCCACAGTTGGAGCATGCCTTCCAACGTGCAAAACACCGACCGTTCGGGGGATGCTCCATCCCACAGTTGCCGCATGTGGATCGAGAGGCTGCTGCCGGCTGACCTTTGAGAGGAGAAGGGAGGCCTCCTCCAAATCACATCCACGTGTTCTTCCTTCACCGACACGTGTTTCGCCGGCGCCACAGGTCCGTCCAGCGCGGCCTGTATCGCTTCCGCTCTTGCGTTAGATAGTTCATGCGACCTCGCCAGCAGGAGGATTTTGTCCAAGCTGATGCGTGGCTGCCGCAGGATTAGTTGCAAATGTACAGACCGACACCCTTGTATTAGTTGAGCTCTGATCTCCAGGGTCCTATCTGGAAGCTCGCATGACGTCGCTAGTTTACGCAGCCGTGCATAGAAAACGTCGATCGATTCGCCCTCCGCCTGGCGGGCTTGGCGCAACTTGAACCATTCAAAATCCGGGTTGGCGCGGGGGTCAAAATGGCGGTTGAGTGCTGTGACCGCTGACGCGTAATCGTTGTTGTCCCCTCTGTTTGGCAGACTTTCGAATAGCTCGTAGAACTAGTCGACCCCATAGCACATCAGGAGCGAACGCTAGACTTTGCTGTCGGTTTCCCCGACGCCCACGAAGTAATGTTCTAGGCGTCCACGCCAGAGGCGCCATCTTGCGGCTGCTGTGGTAGGTTCCGATAGTTCCCTGAACGGTGGAAACGGTGGAATCGGGGCCGCCATGGCATGACCCTGCGTTGTGGGTGTGACATTGGACGTAGGAGCCCGAGTAGGTGGTCCAGCTTGAACAGGCCCGGTATTCTGTGGCGGCGGAGTGGGAGGCCGCTGGGGCGGTCCCGTGGACGCTGTCCCTCCAGGAGCCAGCTGGTTCATGTTGGGAGCGTAAACTGTGCACTCGTTTTGCCGCTTGCACGAGGGACGTGAGCAACCGCTGGGTGCGGTGAGGGCCGAATCAGTCCCCCCCGACAAACGCTGCACGCGGCGACTCTCCTCCCGCGCGCTAGCAGGCCAAGGTGCTGGGACGTCGGCCACGCGGGGCCTACCTGTTACTGTGACACAATGATACACAGACACTAGCTATGAGTTATGGCCAAAGACCACGAGCGGTCCCCCGCCCGTTTATTTATACCCGAGGGCTACTCCGCCCCCGAGCTGTGTGCGTGCGTGAGTGGACGGGCAGTGTGGCTCCGCCAGTACAGTAGGGAGCTGAAGACTCCCACGGTCAGAGCGGAGCGCCAAGTAGCGCGGTACGCTGACCGAGGAAAAACGCTGCAGAAACTTTAAAAACAAGAAGGCACAAGAATAGCACTACGGGCGACCCGCGTCTGAATTAAAATCGTGCGCGCCCGGCACACCGTGCTGTGAGGTAAATGGCAACCAAGGGAAACCGCCAGCAAACTCTGCGCCCGATCCCCAAACAAAGACGAACAAACACAGTCAATAACAGCGCACAGAAGCTCGTGTAGCAAGAGAGGCAAACAAACAAAATAAACAATAAAGGCAATGCACAAGAAAAAAAAGTAGACTTATCTTGGCTGCTAGCTGCGAAGAAAGAGGAAGCATGGTCAAGGACAGAGGACTATCAATATGTTGGTGACTGCTGATTGGTGCATTGGATGGGACATTCTACCTATGAACACTATTGTTGTGATGTTTGTTCCCTTTGGTTCATGGGAACAGTAGTTTTGTTTTGCTTTAAAGTGGCTGCTATGCAATAATTGAAGAAAGGAAAGCACAATCTTCGCCTCTGGTCCGGACATAGACTTTCACAGATTACTGTAGTAGGCAAGGGTTTTGGTATTGTGTCCAACTCGATTAAACTTTAGACATAGAAGATTTGCACTAGGTTAATCCTCGTAAGGCCGTCTTAGAGAATTTTTTAAACAACTGAAATGTTCTATATGTTTGCAATTTTACTGATGGTTGCCTTGTAGTAAAGCTTATGCTCAGTACAGTTGGCATGCTTCTATTGCAGTGAGATCCGATCACAAAAGCTAAAAATCTGATTAGTTTATTGGGAAAAGTTATTTCATATACCATAGGTCTGATCTAACTCTTATGAAAAATTCTGACAGTGGCAGGAGACCAGATGTATTTCTTATGAAATACACCTGTTAAAGCCAATAGTCCATTAAGGATGGGTTGTTATTGCATCCTGTTAAAGCCTCCAGACGTATTTTTACATGGAATCTTACAAATTAGTTTTTAGGCAAGACTGTGGGCCATATTTACCAATTTCTCATGCAGTGCAGTGCAGCAGCCGCAAACGCTGTGCTGCATGGGAAGGAGAGAGCAGGAGAGCACCAGAGTTACCAAAATATGGCACTCTCCTCCCCTCTCCCTAGTGCCAGCGTTGAAATTAGCTCGAGTGCACCACAGAGACACCTTTGCGCCATAGTGCAAGGGTGTTTCCAGGAGTAAAGCATAGAATTTGTACTGGAAGGATAGCATTCCAGTACAAAATAATATGCTGAGACTAATTTTAAACATTTTCCCACTGTGCATGTATGCTGCACTGTACAGCACACATACAAAGTCAGAAAATCAAGTAGCAATCTCCTTCATAGCGACTGTTTGAAGGGTGCGTTATTTTCAGACGGTAAACCAGTCTACTTTATTTAGTAAATTGGGTTTAGCGCCAGAAACCTTGGGAGGTTGCATGGGAACGCCGATGCACCACCTATGGTACTCCCCCTTGGCGCTAAGTAATGCAAAGCAGTGCTATGATTGCTTCGCATTACTTCCACGGTATTTCCAGAGCTTAACAAGTTCAGTGCTGGAATGAAAATCGGACTAATAGATTTTGCACCTATTTGCATTACTTTTGTGATGCAAATATGGAGTAAAATCTTCATAAATCTGCCCCATTGTGTTTATTACCATTTGGAGAAATCCTATGGGTACACAATTTGCACTGTAATAATTGTTTCCAGAATCTCTTCAGTAGGTCTCACAGGGATATCACTGGTATATATACACCGGTATTTAAATTTGTGATTTTATGTGTTTATTGCCTGATTTGCACATAGTTCTGTCCCACCTTTGCTCTTGTTTACTGCAAAGGTCGGACATAGTCCCGTCGACCTTTGCTCTCGTTTTGCACATAAGTACTGTTCCTATAGAAGGACTTTTGAATAGCATTTGTGTTTTTTAAATGAGCTTGAGTTGCATGATTTTTTATGATTGTATTTTGATGTATTTATTGCACTGTCTTGTCTATGTATGCTGGAATGGTACCAAATAACGTTTTTAACTTCTGGAATTCTGAGCACATGTGCACAGCCACCTGAAATGAGTGCATTTCAGTGCCAAGGCTGGTGGGCCAGTCTTTTAGTTTTCCATGTTCTAGTTACAGGTCTGTTCATTTCTTTCCCTTTTTATTTTCATGATTAAAGCCCAACAACTCCAAAGACAGTTCTAACTCGCTGCTTGCATGTTGCTCACTCCATCTGCAGTGTACCCAAACATGTAAAACCACTGCATCTAAACCACTAAACCACCTGACCACCATGGAAGAATAATGTGAAAAGGTTTCATAGTTTTTAACAGTTCAATATGGCCAACAGGTTAGTTTTAAACTTGGGAGTCAGATGGAACTATAAAAAACAATACCTATGTACAGCACCATTGCAAGACAGCCACCTGCTGCTTTGTTGAATTTTGTTATTGCTAGCATATGTCCGCCTTTAACATATAGCTTGTTTTTTTTGTTTTAATCTTTAATTTCTTGCCTATGTTGCGGAGTTTGTGCATGCATTTTATTGTGGTTGTGTAAATGGGTAAACGCAAGAGTGATTCAGTGAGGAATAGATCCATTAAGTATACTGTACTTAAACCCATTTCAGACTAAAGAGGCACTTTCATATATAAGCCAAACCTATTCACATTGCCAATGCTGGTTATCAACCTTCAAGTGGTAGCTAGTCAATTTTCCTAGTTGCATATCTCATCACTGCGCACACAAGCTAGAAATGTGTGCACACAAACATTCTGTTGCCGCACACAAGGACAAATAATTAGAGGTAACATAGTTTGGGTATATTCAAAGTTAAGGGCATCCAAAGAACCAATTGGCTGGGAGGCCAGGCATCCACTGCTACTTGTCAGAGTCAAGGACAGATTGCATAAAAGTCTATCAATGCTTTGAGCCAAGGAGGTAGGATGCCCTAAATACAAACAATGCTTCTAAAATCAAACAAGACGACCCTAATGCTTGCGGTTGCTCGGCCCACAAAAGATTCAGCTTAACAAGACTCATACGGATGTGTCTAGTCATTTTCCCCTTGAAAAAGAAAGTTTTCTGACACTGAAAACTAAGCTGTCAAGAGCCTCTGGTGCAAACTACGGTCTCCTTACTAGGAGGATGTTCATCAAGCCCCTTCCACTGGAGTTTAAAAAAAATATATATATTATTTCTTTATTTGCATTTAAGGAACCTTCATCATGATTGTACAGACATCATACATCTGTATGCAATTACTACAAGTACTAGGACAGACCACATACAATGTTAAACAACATTATAGTAGGCATATATCCATTACGCTACAGCACCTTGTGTTTTACACCTAGGATAACTATACAAGTACCCAACTACCCATATCCCAGATCTCACCCACTCCCAACTTCAGTTTACCAACTTCTTTTCAGCGCCACTTCCCCTCTTAGAGTGCCCAAGGTCCATTCAGGCCGTAGCACTGACTATATTGCTACCGCAGCGTCTAGTGAGGTATAATGCGTCAGTGTCCGTCCTGTGGGGGATTGCGTGTAGGGAATGCTATAGCCGGGATTTGCAATCTTTTATATACGCCAGCATGGTCACCCACGCCCTCAGATCATCCTCCAATTTCTCATCCAGTCACACGCTCTTCATTCTTATTGCTTCCGCTGCTGCCCACTCACCCAAATCTTTCAACCAAAGCTCAATCTTCTGGGAGCAGTGCCCATCCATGATCTAGTAATTCGCCATTTGGCCAATGCCAACCAAAGCATTATAAACCTCTTGCTTAGTTTATTTTGCTTTGGAGCGGGCAAGAGACCCAGCAGTACCTCCTGTATACCTTTGGGCATGGTACATCCCGTTGCCTCCTGTATTTTCCCTTAAAACTGAGGTCCAGTACTGAGACCGCATCAGGCATGACCAAACCATATGAATAAAAACCGAGGCAGCAGCCCCGCATCTAGGGCAGCTAGATGATCTGGTAATAAAGATTCTGCTATGTGTTTTGGGGGTGGGGTATGCCTGGTGTACGAAGTTATATTGGAACAATTTGAGCCTGACTTTCGAGTTGACAGTTTTGACCCCTTTGTGCACTTAATCCGGTCTTTTTCGGACAAGGGCTCCCCCAGTATCTCCTCCCACCTATCCTGGACTGGAAGGGGTGCACTGGTCCGATCCTCTCGCAGCGCTTTGTACAGGTGTGTGATGAAGTGCCTCCCCTGCGCCATATACATCATAACCTGTAACACCCTGGTTTCCGCAGGTTCATCAGGGATGGAAGTCCATATCTCTCTTGCTACTTGGTGAATCTTCCCATATTGAAGAAATTGACCTGTCCCCAACTCGAACAATGATTCCGCTTCCTCCCTAGTTATGAGTTGTTTGTTGTGGAACAAATCCCCCATTGTCAAACACCCGCCCTCCTTCCATCATCGGATCATCATGGAGGCCTCTATTTTAGCGAATGGTTGTACCACCCAGAGGGGCATATCTGGAGAGCAAGGGGCATGTCGCACTACTTTAACAACTCACTCCCAAACCCGTGCCACATGCCTGATTATGTATGGGATGGTCTGTGGGGTACCCGCCCCAACATTAATAGTGCTGCCAATTAATGTCCTCCATATGCCCCTGCATTAATCTTTTCTCCCAGTTGTCGTTCTCGTCAAGCCAATGAATTGCATGCTGGAGCTGTTCAACTGCTGTGTTTGTATGCCTTCCACAGAGAGCAGTTCCTAAAATGGTTTCGCTTTTCAATGAAATAATAAATTTAAAATGATACATTGCGAATGTTTATTCCAATATGCACCTCAAAGACTCTGGGGTGTGATTAGTTTGAAACCACTGAATACTGGTTTTATTGAGCAATTTCACCGATTTCTTTTTTTAGCTTGGAACCCCAAAGCCATCCAACTGGCGTGGCATAAAAGGTATACTTAAGTTGAAAACACCCTCATCTCTCACTCCAAGAAATAAAAAAATAAAAAAATAAAAAATTATAGATGGCTTCAAAGTGCTTACCTAAAAAAGAATTTGCTGGATTAAAAGAAATGTTAGTGATTTTATTTAACATGTTATGAGTGATGAATATTCAAGGTCATAAGCAGTGTACGAGGGAGGCTCAAGTTATAGCTTGTTGACTAAACTAAACAAAGTGTTTTTTTTACTCTTAAACATTAGTTCTGGTCTCATTCCATCACCTAACCATTAAGTTTATTTATCTTGTGTTTTTCAGTGATAAGAGTGCAGAGAAGAGGAGAGGAGAGGTATAGGAGCTAGACATGCAGTAGTAGTAGTAGTAGTAGCTTTATTCGATAAAAACATATCATAAAAGCATTTACACATCATTTTAAAAAAACATTTTTACAACAATCATCAACATAAAAACATTTCATATCCAGAACAGCATATTAGGTGGATAGGCCCATTTACTGGATTAACAGTTTTCTTGCAGTTCTTAGACGCCAAGCCCACCCCAAGAATTTTGCCATGCAAATGGAGAATAAGGGTCTAGCATCTGTACGTAAAATACGCAGGGCTTCCAAGTGAGAGCGAGTTCCCAAACTTCTGCAGAGGGGCTTCAACCACCTACGTCTCGGGGCTACATAGACACTACATTCGAACAACATGTGGGGCACAGACTCTACCCTTAGATCGCAAAAGGGGCAATAGGGTACAGTTTGAGCGGGCGGTTTCCATGTAGAAGTAAACTCACATAATGGAAGCACCCCCAACCTGAACTTGATGTACAATGCTCTGTCCCTCGGGTTCTGAATGGTGTCTAGATAAGGTTCCCTTAGCGGTAACTCCTTGGCTGACAAAAACAAAAACTACAGATTTACAATGGGTTGTGGATCGTGCCCTCTCACTGTCTACCCATGCCCAATAGACCTTCTTTAGCTGTTGTTTCGTGGGTACAGATTTAGTGGACCAAGCCTCTCCTAGGCCTAATTTGTAGAGCAGCTTTTTAACCTCCCTAAGCCAGATGATCTTGTGAGAGCCCGGTAATGACAAAATGTCGGATAAGGCATCTGCGTAACTGCTTAATTCCTGCACATTCCAGATTCTGGACCATAACAGGAGTGGGCGTAGTTTCGCTTGGTCGCAGATTGCCCGGGTACCTGCATCTATCAGCAATGGAATTGTTGGTGTGCTGTGGGGCAAACCCATTAGATCTTTGTGAAAGTTGTTCTCAAGGTGGGCCAGAGTGTCAACTTTTTGAGTGCCCCACAGCTCAGCACCGTAAAGTGCCGCACTTACAACCCTTGCCCTATAGATATCTAGGGGAGCCCCAATAGGTTTTGATGATGATGCTCGCTGCTCCTTGAGCAGCGCACCTGCCACCCTTTTGTGGGTAAGGAAGACTTTTTGGTGGTGTGACTTCCAGCTCATAGTATCACTGATGCGTATACCCAGGTAGTCAAATTCTTTCACGCGATCAAGTGGAACGGAATCCAGGACCGGGGGATAAACAGATTTTTTTGGCGGGTTAAGAACTAAAAACGTAGTTTTGCCTATATTTATTGCCAAACCCCTTTCGTTGCAGAAGGTTTGAAACCTAGAAAGCAACGATTGGATGCCCATCGGTGATTTTGAAATTAGGAGGGTATCGTCGGCGAACAGAAGCGTTGGGATCTTCCTTCCAGCCAGGGTGGGTGCATCTGATGGTTGTTGTAGGAGATGCTCCACCACTCCGTTAATGTAAAGAGAAAACAGAGTGGGGGCAAGCACACACCCCTGGCGGACGCCTCTGTCCACGGGGATACGAGATGTTTTCTCTCCCTGTCTACCCCATCTAATTTGGGCAAAATTCCTATCGTGGAATTTAACAAGCAGTGACAGCAAATAGGGGGGGGGGGCCTAACCCGTCGAGGACGTTCCATAGGAGCGTGCGTGGTACCAGGTCGAAGGCAGTCCGTAGGTCAATGAAGACTAGATACAGACTGCCCCCTCCCAGCACCACCACTTTCCAATAGATCATTAGAAGGCGGAACGTCTGCTCGATTGTGCCTGTTCCTGTTCTGAAGCCTGCTTGGAGATCTGACAGGATGTGATTTTCATCTGCCCACTCAATGATCCTGCCCAGTACCACCTTCCCTGCTACCTTTTGAGAAGAATCCAATAAGCTAATTGGGCGGTAGTTCGCTGGGTCGTCCCTAGAGCCTTTTTTAAAAATAGGTACGACCTCAGCGCCCCTCCAAGAGTCAGGAAAGACTCCACCCAACATCACTTCATTCAGAAGCAAGGCGATTAGTCTACTCCAAGGAGATGGGTAGTTCTTAATTAGGTCTCCTGGGATTCCATCCGGACCCGCTGCCTTGTTCGGGACAATGCATTGGATTGCTTTTTCTACTTCTAAGTTGGTAAATAGGCCATCATAGCACGGGAGGTTAGTTGTAAGACCCATAAATGGGCAAGCTACCTGGGCTGGACCTGAGGGAGCAGAGTACAGTTGTGAAAAGTGTTCGAACCATGCACCCCCTGTAATGTTGCATGTTAGCTGCTGGTCTATGGGCTTTTCCCTAGATCTTAATAGGTCCCAAAACCTCTTGGCATCCTTACTAGTGCTGGCCTCTACTAGATCTCCCCAGAAATTAGAATCATAAATCTGTTTGGCTTCAGTTATGATTTTTTTATAAAATTTTCTAGCAGCCATAATAGCAACCGCATCTTTAGACTTTAATGTCACAACAAGTTCCTTCTTGGCCTCACGACATTTTGGAGTATACCACTTGTCTGACTGTTTAGGCAATGATTTTGAAATACCCCTTCGTGTGGTTTGGGGAACAATAAATAAGTCACTTAGCGCCAGAACAGTCTTAGTGAATAGAGGTAGGATCTTGTTATCGTTTTGGTTAGAAGTGATCATCCGGGACTCCACCTCTTCCAAAATTGTTCCGGCTTGAGCAATTCTTGTATCATCTGCTAAGACTTTGGCCCACTTTAACCGCCTGCTGCAATTTGTAGGGACTATTTCATGGAAGGATTTCCACTTATGACCGGTTAGGCCTTGCCTTTCAGCCTGCCAAGGGGATGAAATAGATAGCGATAAGGGGTTGTGGTCGCTATCACCCGACACTATAACCTCCATATCTAGATGGTGTTGCCAGAGGTTGTAATTAAGCATGATATAGTCAATCCTAGACGTGTGATCTTGTCTGTTATAGGTGTGGGCGCCCATATGGTCAGATTTGGATCGGCCATTTGTCGGTCGCAAGTTATGCTCCATGCACAGGGCATTGATCTCTATTGCATTTTGCGACCATTTGGGGATCGGGGCAAGATTCAAAATGGGAATGCCTCTCCTGGTGTCCTCCTCAAAAGTGTCCAAGATATCTTCATTGGCCAAGGGCTCAAAACAGCAGTTGAAATCCCCAACAAGCAATATATGGGAATCCGCATCACAGGCGGCCAGGTTGCAGTTTAGGCCTGTGGATGGTAAATGGGATGCACCGCCTTTGGCACCCCTCAGGTAGATGTTAAAGACTTCCAATCTTTTTCCCCCTTTGTGTGTTACCATTAGCCACTGGAGATCCGAAGATTGGGTGTTTCTTTCTTTTACCCTAAAGCCTAAAGCAATACTAATCCATATTATAAGGCCGCCTGACGGACGACCTTTGGATCCTTGTTCCTGGACTGCGGGGATAAAAAGAGTGGAGAATCCCACTCGGTGTCTTGGCTCCAGACACCAGGTTTCCTGTAAGAGGCAGATGTGGAAGGGTTCCAGGAAGTCACTCCATTCGGGGATGTCAAAGTTGCGACCAAGACCAGCCACATTCCAAGATAGAATTTTTAGGACAGAGTCAGCTGGTGGAGAAGCCCTGATGTGGTCAATAGTCATCGGCATAGGAGAAACAGTCGCACCCACAGATTTTGAAGACCTCACAAGCGGCTCGGTTTGCGGGAGATTGGAGGACACATAGGGGGCAGGGCAGGAAGGATCCAATTGTTCAAGAGAAGTGGATGCAGGGAGGGTCACGCAAAGCGGATTTGGCCAGTCTTCCCTGTTACAATTTGCTATTATGTCCAATGACATTGTCACACCATCAACCCTTGCGTTGCTGGATCGTCCTACTCGGCTTGTTGCAGATTCAGGGGCAGCACAATCAGTGGAATGATGCCTTCGCGAAGTTAAGAATACCTTTCGAGGTTGCTTGGCTGCTTGCACACGGAGTCAATCCACCTCCTCTAGACCACCAAATCTGTTATAGGTAGAGAGGCCATTCCAGTGTAGCAAGGTCTCCCTGTGGCCCCGGGACTTATTCGGCCGTTGATGGTGCTGAACCAATGTCCAATTGTCCCCCTGATTACAGCTAGGTCGGGGAGGATAGAAAAAGGATAATGGCTTGGGTTTGACTAAGGAGTCATCATTACTGGGCCAACTGCAAATGTAGTGCGCCGTGTGTGGATCTTCGAAGGTCACTACTATGCAGTCCCCCGGACTGGATTTCAACGTTGGCCCTACCCAGGGGGTTCTGCGAACCATCAATACCCTACTTTTTCTGCCATTGGGGATAGGTCTGTTGACATCTAACCAGTGCATTATTTTATTTTTAAGTGACCAGTGGTTTTCAAATTGGCCATTACCTAACGTTGGAACACCTGTCAATACAACGACAGTCGTTTGCCTCTGGGGGGAGGTCAATATAGCCACCTCTAAAGTTATCTTTAGCTGGGGGGACCTGAATTTCACTGGGAACCGGTCTAGTTGATGTTTCGTGTTTGGGGTTTTGCGAGTTACGTGTGGAGCCTCGTGGAGGTGCCTTTGGTTTAACACGAGCTTGCTCCACCGTGACTGTCCTTGGTTTGGGAACAGGTTTTATTGTAGGTGGTGCTGAAGGGGAAGCTAGATTGATTTGGGGTGCGGTAGGTTGTGGCATTGGGTCAGCTGCAATAATGCCCTGGTTTTCCAGACTTTTCAACCCAAGAGTGGCCAACGCAATAATGCTCTTCTCCATTTCTAACAAATTATTTTCTATCCTTGATAGTCTTAGGTCCAGGGGTGACAAAAGTTTTTTAAGTGTGTCCCAAACCACCTCTATAAATTCTTTATTGTTATTGGTTAGCCCGTCTACTTCAGGGTCCTCGCCTGTTGTGGTATTAGGGAGGGGAATAGATGCATTGTTTCCCTGTCCCTCACTACAAGACTGGGTATTAGGGGTAAACTCAGCTCCAGCATTGGATGCTGTGATGTTATTCGTGGGCAGATCTTTGGGAACAGCAATTTTCGCTTTCTTACGAAAATAAGCTGAGCGAGAATTGAGTTTCCTCTTTGGTTGTTTGCCACTGGAGATGTTGTGGGGCAGGTTCGGGAAAGATACAATGGGAGTAGGGATTTGCACACTAAGAGGTGTCAGTGGAGTATCCTCAACCTTACTTCCTGATGCAGATATGGGGTTAGCCGGGGTCGGTGAATGATGGATATCTGCCTGAGCGACTATGCAATGTGGGCGAGCTGGGCGCTCAGGGGTAACAGAGGTTGCTATGTTGCCTAGGGAGGATTTTTTGGTAAGTGCAATTACTTGGGACACTTCTTGCGGCGTCTAGTTCTAGCGACACCCGGGTTTGGAGCTTAGATATTTCCTTGTCTATAGCTATGTTAGTGCGGGTTATAAAGTCATCCATGGGGCCACTAACTAGTGACCCACGTTTAGAGGACTTGCTACGGGTTACCCTTGGATCCATAGTACTGGGGCACTGTGACGAGAGTAGATCTATTCCCCCTCAGGTAATGATTTAGTTACCAAAATATTGAGCCAAGGGGGGTGGGCCAGTCCAGTCCTCTCAGTCCTCGAACGGCCTCAAACGGCCCGGTCTTTGCCCGGTCTTTGCCCGGTCTTTGCCCGGTCTTTGCCCGGTCTTTGCCCGGTCTTTGCCCGGTCTTTGCCCGGTCTTTGCCCGGTCTTTGCCCGGTCTTTGCCCGGACGCTCCCGCGCGCTCCCGCGCAGCGTCTCTCTCCGATATTTATGGGCCAAGACCAATGGGGCGTGTTGTTGGAAGGTGGGGGCGGGGCGTTCAGGGAGAGCGGGGCCAGGTGACTCAGCCTCACGCTCGCAGCCCTGAAGCCTCACACGCCCCCACAGAGCAGCCAGGCAGGAGAACACGAACAGCCGGTGAGCGGTGAGTTAATTCCGCAGCGGGACCCGCGAAGCGGGTTCCGCAAGTTGTGGGGGTATGGCAGCCCTTAGCAGCAAGCAGCAGCTCCAGCCAGGTCCAGAAGGAAAGGAGCGTCCCAAGAGGGGAGAGTCCAGGTGCCTTTTTAGTTGTTGGAAGGTGGGGGCGGGGGGGTTCAGGGAGAGCGGGGCCAGATGACTCAGCCTCACGCTCGCAGCCCTGAAGCCTCACACGCCCCCACAGAGCAGCCAGGCAGGAGAACACGAACAGCCGGTGAGCGGTGAGTTAATTCCGCAGCGGGACCCGCGAAGCGGGTTCCGCAAGTTGTGGGGGTATGGCAGCCCTTAGCAGCAAGCAGCAGCTCCAGCCAGGTCCAGAAGGAAAGCAGCGTCCCAAGAGGGGAGAGTCCAGGTGCCTTTTTAGTTGTTGGAAGGTGGGGGCGGGGCGTTCAGGGAGAGTGGGGCCAGGTGACTCAGCCTCACGCTCGCAGCCCTGAAGCCTCACACGCCCCCACAGAGCAGCCAGGCAGGAGAACACGAACAGCCGGTGAGCGGTGAGTTAATTCCGCAGCGGGACCCGCGAAGCGGGTTCCGCAAGTCGTGGGTGTATGGCAGCCCTTAGCAGCAAGCAGCAGCTCCAGCCAGGTCCAGAAGGAAAGCAGCGTCCCAAGAGGGGAGAGTCCAGGTGCCTTTTTAGTTGTTGGAAGGTGGGGGCGGGGCGTTCAGGGAGAGCGGGGCCAGGTGAATCAGCCTCACGCTCGCAGCCCTGAAGCCTCACACGCCCCCACAGAGCAGCCAGGCAGGAGAACACGAACAGCCGGTGAGCAGTGAGTTAATTCCGCAGCGGGACCCGCGAAGCGGGTTCCGCAAGTCGTGGGTGTATGGCAGCCCTTAGCAGCAAGCAGCAGCTCCAGCCAGGTCCAGAAGGAAAGCAGCGTCCCAAGAGGGGAGAGTCCAGGTGCCTTTTTAGTTGTTGGAAGGTGGGGGGGGGGCGTTCAGGGAGAGCGGGGCCAGGTGACTCAGCCTCACGCTCGCAGCCCTGAAGCCTCACACGCCCCCACAGAGCAGCCAGCCAGGCAGGAGAACACGAACAGCCGGTGAGCGGTGAGTTAATTCCGCAGCGGGACCCGCAAGTCGTGGGTGTATGGCAGCCCCTAGCAGCAAGCAGCAGCTCCAGCCAGGTCCAGAAGGAAAGCAGCGAGGAGAGGTATAGAGAAGATATGAGAGATCCATACACATACCTACATTTCCTAATGGCGGTCACAAGCAGGTAGTTAGGACCAAGTTTCCATATGAATAGCATTTTTGTTTTGCTACTAACTTTGGCACTGTCCTGAATCTTCACGAAATTCTCAAAAACTAGTTTACCAGTCACTTCAGCTGCTGTCTAGAAAGTTTTTGGGTGATTATTCAAAACACATTTTCCCCATGCAATTTCCTATAGGGTTTTAGACACAACTATAGCCCAAATTTCTGAACGGAATTACAACTAAACTGGCAGAAAGCTAGATATTGGTCCAGAAAGTCTTTTGTAATTTAGTGTACATCTGTTCAGAAGTTTTGAAGTTATTTAAAAAAAAAGTTTATGATATCTAGAGATGCGGATCCACGTGCCAACAGCAATGCCATGATTGGGTGCCACTACTTCAACCAGGAAGTGATGACAGCCATCTTGGGACTCTGAAAAAACAAATAGCATGATCTACTAGACATGGTGGTAGGGTCCCACAGGCACCCAGTCTGGGCCCAAAAACTGTTCTGTTTTTTTTGCGCAAGATTAAAGGATCCGCAGGTAAACAAATTAGGAGAAAAAAAAAAAGTGTGATCGACAGTGTTTTTTTATTTTTTAACCCCCATAGGTCGGCCAGTTCTTGGGTGTGGGGACAACATTAATATATATTAATGGTGTAGATTGGATTAGAGCAATGCCAGCTCTCACTAGAGGTGGGGAGCAATCTGGGACCACAGGACCTTGGGGCCAGTGGCGGCTTCTTCATTTGGCCACCTCCCAATTGCCCCCTGCTGTGGGCACAGCAAAAGTGAAAAATAAAATGGTAATAAAGTGACTTAATTACCATTTGATTTCTTTTGCTCTGTCAGCGCCGAGTCATGTGAGGGCAGTGCAGGGTGTGGCAATTGCTGCAGTGCAGAATGTGAGCAGGGACGAGGGGTTCCTGGCTACACTAGTTTAAACTGTGCATGTCACTTTGGCCGGCTGTCCTGCGATAGCCAGCCCGACATGCGCAGTTTAAACTTCTCCAACCCGATCAGCGTTAAACAGGCAAGTGGATAGACAGCACAGGCCCTATTGCCAGTATGATCCCCGAGCCTGCCCACTCCAAACAATCCTGATGCTGCTTTAATGCCTGTTAAAAAGCATGAGAGCCGAATTTAGTAGAGTTGGCTCTGGTTAAGTCATCCAGACCATACTGGCGCCACCAGTACGAAACCAAGGGTTGACCTTGAAAGACACTGTAGGCCAGAGGTCTTCAAACTGTGGGTGCGACCCCCAGGGGGGTCCTGGAGTCCTAGGAAGGGGGTCGCAGATTCCCCAGCTTCACTTGTCCCTGTAAAAAGACAGCCGTCTGCCATCCTAGGATGGCTAATTGAGATCATTATCAGCTGTTTGCCTGAATGAAAGGCAAATGCGCTGTGATGAGCCAGAGAAGTTTTGCACAGATTTAACAGGCTCGGGCCTTCCACAGCAGTGTGCACTTGGAGAGACACCTGGTATCACACATCTCTGCGTGATTTAAACTCAGCCGTGAGAGCGTCAGTTTAAATAATGAACTGACCTCTAATCTGGTATGCTGAAGCGTGACTGTCAGATCACAGCAGACGTCAGCAGCGAGCGTTCAATGTCTTCAGCTGCCTTAAAGCCAGGCCTGATTTTAAAAGAAATGCTAAATGTTTTAAGCAAACTGAAGGACGGGCGCTTCGCATTCGTAAGGACATTTGTATAGCGCATCAGTAAAATAGCTTTGTTTAGGCGCTGCGTCGTCCCCTTGATTATGGCTGAGTAGTAGATCAAATATTTTAGTCGATCAGGGGATCAAGTAGATCGATAGCTTAGAAATGCAGCACACAGAGAAGATTTCATTGGCAGGACCGCAAACAACCCTCAATGGACCAAAAGACGTGCCACTTTTGGAAACCGGGAGATTCAGAGAGCTTTGAGCGGCCTCAGCGAGTGAAGGAAAGGGCAGGCCAGTGGCCCCTGATGGTCTTGGTGCGTCATCCCTTTGCCCAATTCGTGGGAGTGTCTGTAAGGACGCCACATGCTCGCACACTTTTCCCAAGACGCCCCCTCTTTGTTGTTTTCAGAATCCAGACCTTGATCCCTGTTTCACGCTAACAAGATAGCTCAGCGGGTCAATATCACACTTTCCAGTCATGAGGCTTTCAGGCAAACGAGCAAAGCACGCAGTCTGCTGAATAAACTCTCATGTCCCTAAGCACCTCGAAGCGTCAGAGTGCCTGCTCCCTTGCTTCCCCATTGAATCACAACACACTGTGTGCAAACCACAACATTCAAACTAGGCAGGCCTTTCTTCCTCAAACGGACGGTAAGATAAGATAAGATGGGTACAATGTTCACCAAAGACTAAATGTAGTGGTGTCCGCTGTAAAAAATGGTCACATTAATATTATTAAAATGCCTAAATGAGGAGGAGCATGTATACATCAATTAACCCTTGCCTCATGGGCTGCTGTATCTAGGTGTGATCTAACTAATATTAACGAAGCCATTACATAAAGCCGAAATAATTGGTCATGAGCCCTTTAAGGGCTAAACGTGGCCTGGGGACAGCGCCATTAATCTTCAGCCCGGGGTGTCAGTGCGGTGTGGGGCATTGACTGTCCTGGCAGATGGCTCAGTTTAATTTCCTGCATAGCCAATGGGTCTCGCCTTTGGGACCTTATAAGTGTTTGGCCATGCAACACAACAGTTGATGTTGTTGCACCCAGGATATTGTGCTGGATAACTAAACACTTGTAAGGTCCCAAAGACGAGACCTATTAGCTATGCCAATGCTTGTTTAAACATGTTTTTTAAGTTCTTGAAAGGGTTTGACAGCGAAGTACAGAAAAACAGAGAGAGAGCCCATTAGGAAACTGTCACAACACTTTGCTATGTTGCTGCACTCTACGCCACTGTACTCTCCGTCACTGCACTCTGCAAAACTCCTCACCAGTGCACTCTACACCAGTCCACTCTATGCCACTCAACTGTATGCTACTGCACTCTACGCCACTGCACTCTACGCCACTGCACTCTACGCCACTGCACTCTACGCCACTGCACTCTACGCCACTCCACACCAGTGCACTCTACACCAGTCCTCTACTCTATGCCACTCAACTGTATGCCACTGCACTCTATGCCACTGCACTCTATGCCACTGCACTCTATGCCACTGCACTCTACGCCACTGCACTCTACGCCACTGCACTCTACGCCACTGCACTCTACGCCACTGCACTCTACGCCACTGCACTCTACGCCACTGCACTCTACGCCACTGCACTCTACGCCACTGCACTCTACGCCACTGCACTCTACGCCACTGCACTCTACGCCACTGCACTCTACGCCACTGCACTCTACAAAACTCCACACCAGTGCACTCTACACCAGTCCACTCTACTCTACGCCACTCCACTGTTTGCCACTGCACTCTACGCTGCACCACTCTACTCTATGTCACTGCACTGTATGCCACTGGACTCTGTGCCTATGCACTGTACTCTTCATCACTGTACTCTCTGCCACTGCACTCTGTGCCACTCTGCACCACTCTACGTCAATGCACTCAATGCCACTGTATACCACTGCACTCCACGACACTCCCTACCCCCTGATTTGTTACCTTTGCCTCAAAATGTAAAGCGCTGTGATATCCTTTGGGATCAAGTTTGCGCTATATAAAACTTTATAAATAAAACAAAATAAAACCATACCTATGAGGCAGTGCAAAGTCACCCTGCATGGCTTTGTATTGCCTCATATGGAGTAATCAGTAAGACATAGCAGCGCAAGTCACTGCGTTGCTTTACTCTGCGTCAAGGAGGTATTCCATGGGCTTTGCTTAGGGTTCCCACGCAAAGCCCATTACACAATGATGTAAACCTGGGGCAGCTTTAAAAACTGACGCCTCTCCGGTGGAGGCGTAACGAGGAGCAATGTTCTAATTTCTCCTCATTCTTTCCTCTTTCCATGTGTGCTGCATTCTGCAGCTCTCATATAAATAGGAAAACGCCCCTCAGGATTGTTTTGGTGAAGGAAGGTGCCTCTTACTGTACAAAAACAATTCTGCCTACGTTAGTGCTAGGCAGCAATTTGTGAAGGGAAAAGAACTGGAATGCACCGTATTTCATACTTACAGTTTATTCCTGCCCTTTCACATTGGCATTGGGCAGCGCCGCAAGAAGACTTGCAGCGCTGTCCTTCACAAATTTCTCATAAATAAGGCCCTTTCTTCTTAGCTACACCCCTACGCTCAATGACCTTTGGTTTGAATATGCTCATATAATGTTATAAGTAAACTCCCATTCTATCCTCTGGGACAAATAGCCTTTCTATAGTGAAAAATGAAACACACTGTAATTCATTACCAGAACATGTCACACATCAGTACATGTCTTACCTATAACATACACAGCACCCTGCCCACAGAGGTACCTTGGGCCTAACTTAGGGGTGACTTACATGTAAGAAAAGTGAAGATTAGGGCTTGGTGAGTGGGTGTGTTTTGCCAGGTCGACATGGCAGTTACAAACTTCACGCAGACACTGCAGTGGCAGGTCTGATAACCCTTTTAAGGGCTGCTTGGGTGAGTGGCACATTCAGTACTGCAGGACAGGCCCGGACTGGCCCTAGCGAGCACCGGGCAATCCCCCGCTGGGCCGCAAGGGTGGGGGCCGGTTTTGGGCCCCATGGGGCCATTTTTGTTACAGGGCCGTTTTTGCAGCATAGCTGCAAAATCGGCCCTGTAACAAAATCGGCAGAAAACCGGCCCTGGCAAAAGAGCTCAGCGACACCCCAACCCTTGCCAGCACTTTGCCAGGGCCGGTTTTAGTTCCCAGTCCGGGCCTGCTGCAGGACCACCAGCACCATTTGATTTTATAGGTTCTGGCACATTCAGTGCACTTTACTAGGGACTTACCAGTAAGTCAAACATGCCAATCATGGAAACACCAATCCATAATACAATTTATAATAAGAGCACTTGCACTTTAATACTGAACAGCAATGAGGAAGTGCGCAGAGACACTGAACCAGCAAAAACAGAGTCAAAACTAGGTCAGAAAGGAAAATAACAGGAGAAACATGCCGAAAGATGGCAGGTATAACAGGGGCATTTATAGTTATCAATATATGTTGATGACGAGAAGAACCAGTTTCTAGAAAATGTTGTCAGAAGGGGGTCCTTACGCCTAAACAGGTTTGACAAGGGGGTCTCGACATCAAAAAGTTTGAAGACCACTGCTGTAGGCAGTGCATCACTGCATCGCGCGGAGGAAGAGCACCCGAGCGAAGACCAGCATGACCTTTCTGAGCCAGAGAATAACTGGGTAATCCGCAGATGAGACTTTAGGTCACTGTCAACATTTGTAGTACACGTTACACCAGAGACTTGTGGGCTTTAAAACATCCGGGAGCATTCGGAAACATTGTGCGTGCTGAAAAGGAGCCTGCCTCAGCACAAAGCCTAGCCGTTCAGGGCCCGTTTGTTTACTTTAATCGTATCGCTTTCGTGTACACCAGTCTTCAAACAGGAGTTAAATATTAAAGAGAAGTTACAGTTTTTATTGCGTACCGGTCCTCTATTTTACCAGTAGATAGTTCAAAGGGTTAATGTGCTGATGGCAGATCTACCTGTAATAGGCATTTGACACCTGGAGCCCCTTAGGGCGGACTCAGATTTTCATGTTTCTGTGGTGAATGAAATGAGAAGGTTGGTAGCAGCACGGCTTAACATTAATCTTATTTTTCTTGGTATTATTACTATTGTTAAAGTGTAGACTGTTTATCTGCATTTAGTTTAATATACACCACTGTAACCAGTATTGCATGTTTAGTTGTCATTCTAATTGTGTCAGTATTGTAGTTAGTGTGGATTAACTTTCTTCTTTCATTGTCGAGTGTCATTTTGTTCCATTTTATATGCATGGTTTGTTGATGAGTTTATCACACAGATTCCGTATGTCCTCAGATTTCAGATAAGGGAGGACACAATACAAGGAGGCATTACAGATGAATAAAGGAAACAGTGTGGGTAGGAGAAAAACGTGAGAGAAAGCAAGAGTACAGCCGGTTTGCTCACCGCACCACTTGGAAATGTCACCGGCCACCACTGCTTGGGGCTTCCCCTATGGCATCCCAGCTATAGTGCAGTGCGTCCCTGGGGAGCGCACCAGGACACCCACCCTTTTTTGGCTGGGCCCCAGGAGATGGGTCCTCAGGGCCAATATTGGCATGTGGAGAGGGTCTGCTTACCCCCCCCCCTCACTTCCCTACTCCCATCGGCCAAATTGGCCTGGGAGGGATGCGATGCTGCATGCTCCGCCCCCTTTTTGCAGTCTGACCGGTCCCAGGGATGGGGTCTCTACAGCAGAAAACTGCCTGAGGGGGGCCTTATGCTTCCCCCTAAAAAAAGGCTTGGGGCCCCGGGGGATGGGATCCTTGGGCCAAATGCTACCTATGGAGGGGACCCAGGTGTTGGCTGCCTTGGGGTGGGGGGGGGGGGGTGTTGCCCAGAAAGCCTGGCAGCCAACTTCCTGTTGCACATGGCCAAAGGTCGTGAACAGCTTAGGGTTGGTTGCAGGGGGGGTTCGCTGCAGGCCCTGCGGCTAATACCCTACCGCGCATGGTCGTCAGCAGCTGGATAAACTTATGATAATTAAATATTACTTTACATTAAAAGAAACTAGATATTCACTGAAACAAAGGTTACAAGGACGTTCTAGTTTGGTACAGATTTTACAGACATGGAACCATGGAAATTCAGCAGTTATACACCCTCCCACATACCCACTCAAGAAACTATAACTGGGCCCCAAGGTAACTAAAACTTGCGGCCTCGTCATACACTTAATAACTCCACATATTAAATCGGTCATGACATCTATAACTTCATTGATAATGTCACTGCAACCTTTGAGATAAAATTAATTAAAGAGAAAACTGCATGGCAGGGGCGCGAGTTATAGTTACCTTAGGGCATGAGTTCTATTCTTTGGCTAACTACACCTGCTGAATTTCTTTGTTTGTGTTTGTAAATTCTGAACCTAACTATAACCTCTCTACAATCTTTAGTGATGGATAGACAACCTATTGGCAGTCCCAGGTTTCCATTCAAAAAGTGATTTTTGGCTTGCCAACATCTTTTGCACCGGGAGTAGAGTATTCACAAAATATTTTTTTTTAAAAGATTCATAGCAAGTCTTGTTGTGCATTGAAAGTTTCGGGGTAATCCACCAAGCGGGCCTTGAAAAAGTGGGTCTAAAAAAAGTGTTTTTTTTCCATAGGACTAAACATTTACAGCCCGACTAACCGGATGGAATTGCACCAAATTTGCTAGAATGGTAGATTCGGTTACACTTTATTATATATCCGTTCAATAGTTTGAGAAATTTAAGGGGCAAAAAAAGAAAAGAAGGATATCTGTGGCCACGGATCCTTCACGACAATAGCCGCTACGTCGCAAAAGCACATGCCAACAGGAATGCTGTGATTGGCTGGCTGCAACCTGAAGAGAAAGTTGCAGCTGCCATTTTATGTATCTGGGAACGGTATTCAGGGCTGAAAATAGGGGAAATAAATAATGGTATAAGTGGTCAAAGAAGAGGCACCCTGACCCTAGGTTTGTAATATAGGGGTCTTTGAGGTACCCCTGATGTGTTTAATATGCCAAAAATAATTTGTATGGTTGCAACGAATTTGCGACTATCAATGTGACGGGTCTGCGATTATCGCCACGAATGTAAGGAAAAAAATACATTCAGAGGCTCATTCAGGCACTAATGCATTCACTCGAGTCTCGTGCACCCACTAACACACCCATGCATCCACTCACACACTCACTGAGACACCAATGCACTCACTCAGACTCATGCATGCACTCAGACCCATGTACCACTCACTTATCCACTAAGACTTTTACACCCACTAACTCAGACATCCACTCACAGATCCACTCAGACACTCGCACATCTGGTCAAAGACTCACTCAAAGCATCATGCACCCAATTACACACCCACTCAGACACCCACTCAGACTTTTGGGCCCACTCCGAATAATAAACCCACTCAAAGACTCACTCGGAGTCCTGCACGCACAGACCCACTCAAAGACTCATGCACGTCCTCACATTCACTCACATACCCTGTCACACCCACTCACATACTCTGTCAGACTCATGCACCCCCTCAAACCCCCATTCAGACTCATGTATCCACTCACATTCACTGAGACACTCCTGCATCTACTCATAGATGCTGTCAAAGAATCAAACCCTCACACACACACCCAGGCAGTCCTGTACCGACACATGGACCTGGTGAAACTCATGCACCCTCTCAAACATCTACACAGATAGTCATGCACCACTAAGAAACTCATACATGCACTCATGCACCCACCCAGACACTCACATCCAATCAAAGCAGTCACATACTAACATATCCACTCAAATACCCACTGAGTCCGATGTACCCTCTCAAACACCTAGTCAGACACTCAAACACCCGCTCACGATTGACGACCTTTATGCATTCACTCAGACTCATTAAGGTAACGAGAGGCTCATGCCCCCACTCACACATCCATTCAGAGTGTCTAGACTCAGTTTATGCAGCGTCTGAGAGCTTCTTAGAGAGTTTTGTACGTAATGACACACTTAATTCATGAAGCTTTATTCGGCACATAAGATATGACCATAAAAGCACAACACATGTATAATATCAATATTACAGAATACAGGACATATAAAAAAAAAGGTGTCATAAAATACAGACAGTGTTCCTAAAATAGCATACTTTAGAACAATTTAAAAAGGTGGCAGTAAAAAAAGCAGACATCAGCGGACTCCATGTTAAATAGTAAATTCATCGCCTGATTAACAGTACGTACACCATATTTGATAAACATGGGTTTCAGATAGACTAATCGAAAATTCATGTACAGTTTACAAATCAATAAAAAGTGCAAAGTGCTTTGTTTGGTAACGCCATCACACAGACAAGGCCCAGTTAGATGTTTCTTGAGGTTTGGCAGGGCCACTAAGTGATGTGCTACGCCAAACCTCAGCCTAGTTAGCACAAACTTATGGGATGGCCTAGTCACCATGGCAAAGTAACCTGGAAAACCTTCATTCATGTTGTATTTACAGTAAAACATAACTGTGGACATAGATCAATAAGCTGAGGCCCGTTTCCTTGCTTTATGGGTCAGGAATGTAGTTTTCAGCTCTATTTTGGATATCCTAGATGCGGCACAGGGATCAATCAATACATTAATATTAAATATTACTAAATAACAGTCGGCAACATATTTTAACCATGGGATATTGCGGGATTTATCCAGTGATAAACAATCCTCAATAATAGATCTATTAAAAGCCTTTTCTTCCTGAAGCCGTATCGACCGCCATAACATTAATGGCCTCATTGATAGTAGATCATCTAAAAAATGGATATCCAATTCCTGATGGATCAACTCAGTCGGGGCGGAGGAGGGTAAGCATAAGAGTTTTTTTTTTTAAAAAGAGTTCTCCTCCAATTGCAAATTATGGGAACACGTGTGTCCCCATAACCCAGCACCATACATTGAAATGGTGACACATCTGGCTTGATAAATGTGGAGCATATCCCTTGTGCGTCTGTCACCAACTTTTGCCGCAAATCTAAAAACACCATGTGCGTTTTTCGCCATTTTGTTACTAATATTATTGAATTCATTAGTCCATTTTTTGTTTTTTGCGAAGGCTATCCTGAGATAGCAGAATTTATCAACTTCTAGCACCTTTTCACCCTCAATACAGAAGGCATTAGAGGTTTTTCTTCTAGCCCCATAAGTCATAGTATGTGTTTTCCCCTTATTGATAGATTTTCTAACTTTATTAAGGATAGAAAACTGTCTATCGATCAGACGCTGTAGTCCACAGGGTGTTCTTGAAAGCAGGACAGCGTCATCAGCATACAATAACACTGGTACAGAGACAACTTTAATTTTAGGGGCATCAGCATTTACGGCTTTTAAAATGGAGTCAAATTCATTAATAAACTTAATAAACAGTATAAAAAGTAGGGGGGCTAATACACAGCCCTGCCTAATCCCTCGTTTAACCCTGAATTTCGGGGTGCATTCACCTTTGGTGCCATAGCACACACAGGTTTCTAACTTTTCGTATAATCTGGCAAGAAAAAAAATTATTCCCTCTGGTGCTCCTAGCTGTAACAGGGTCGGCCACAATATAGTGTGGTCGACCATAACGAAGGCACTACTAAGGTCTGCAAAGCAGAGATATAATGAGCCCTCTTTAGCTTCAGTGTATTTGCCGAACAATAAATCAAGGTTAATACACTGGTCGAGTGTCCCCCGACCCTTTCTGAACCCAAACTGGCTATCAGCCAGGACACCCTCTTGCTCCACCCACTCTTCTAGTCTAACCAATATAACACTACTCATGATCTTAACTGAGGAGTCTAGAAGAGAGATGGGCCGATAATTTCTTACATCAGATCGATTACCCTTTTTGTGAATCAGGATTATGATGGATTCCCCCCTAGTTTTTGGTGCCACAGTACATACATCAGCATTAAAAACAATGGCCAAAAGAGGACTCCACAACTCTGGGGCTGCTTTATAAACCTCTATAGGGACCCAATCGGGTCCCTGGGCTTTGCCCCCTTACTCGCACCGATCCCAAGCTCAACCTCTTTTGCACTTCTGTCCAATGCAATAATGGGCCATCTACTAGATTAGTTATCAATAGTGTTAGACAGACCAAATATTTAGGAGAAATGAGAGACCCAGTCATCGCTAGATACGTTGGAAGTTAACTCAGGGATGTTTTCCTCCTTAAGAAAAGCAGAGTTAACTGTTGCCCAAAACAGTGTGTTATTAGATAACTCTGCAGCTTCATTAAGTGAATCCCATGCCTGCTGCTGCATCCAACCCTTCCTCCTCTTTAATGCTTGCTTGTACTCCAGTCTTAAATTGATGATTTCACCTGGGTCCCTAGGCTTTTTTGCAAGAGCGCGTTTAAGCTTAGTTAATAGACTGGTACACATGTAGTCAAACCAACCCGGTCCATTTCAACATTGTGTTTTTTTTTAGGTCTAGTGAACCTAGCATCAATGGATTTATTGATATCGGTAAAAGCAGTTAAAACTTGCCCGTGATCGGTGTCATTATCAAGAATAAGGGTAATGTCAGTCAAACTTTCTTTGACAATAGAACTTATCAAATCTTTAACCTTCTCCCCAATCCATCTTATTCTTACACCACTAGGTCTGTGTGGTTCCACATTAGTAATTGTGGTACCCGCTTCCACAGTGCTTTTCCACCACAGAGTACATTCCAAAATTATACAGTTATGGTCACTTAAAGAGGAGACCTCAATCCTGGGGGGGGGGGGGGGGGGGGGGGGGGGGGCGGCACAGTATGGGGTAATTTTCGATGAGACAATGACATGGTGAATTACATAACTGCTCTGCTTATTTTTAAAGGTAGGAATAGTCTGGCCCAGATCTTTAGCGAAATCTAAGATTTCCAGGTCATGGCAGCCCATAATCTTATCCATTGAATCACCATAGCTGTTAAGTTTGAAATGAGTCATCTGAACTAACATTATAGATAACCCCACAAACCTTTTGGGTTGACAGTTCACACAGCGGTAAATTAAAATCGCCCACCCATATAAAGTTGAAAACATTTGATTCCATGCTAAAATTATCAATTTCACTCGCTAGATCATTAACTTCAGTAAGTCTAGAGTTATCAAAGACATTATTGTAGTAGTTAATAAGTAATATATTGCGCCCTTGATTCGGGATGAGCCACAGAAGCTGTACGTGTGTGCCCATCTCGGGTACCTTTTTTACTACAATTTGACGTTTAATAGAGACCAAAATCAAAAGACCACCTTAGCTCTCCCTGAGGTTGAACCTTGCGATGAGCCACAGAAGCTGTACGTGTGTGCCCACGGTCAGGTACCTTTTTACTACAATTTGACGTTTAATAGAGACAAAATCAAAAGACCACCTTAGCTCTCCCTGAGGTTGAACCTTGCGCCACCAAACTATAAGAAACAAACCCCTCATAATTTACAACTTCTCTACACCAAGTTTCCTGGAAACATAAAATATCATGACTATTAATAAAGTTTTTCCAGCCCAGAACATTCCCCTTAGATTTTAGTCCAGCGATATTCCAACTAACAATTGAAATACCATTAACATGAGTAATACTTTCAGCATCCGATGCAACACTAGTGTGTATACCATCCCCCGCCTTAGGGTTGAGCATTGATGAATCCCCACAGTCATTGTTGTCCAATAGACCACCCGTCAAGGTTTGCTCTGGGTCTGTAAGCAGGGCAATTGGTTCAGTTGTCTGACTATTTATAATTGCCCTTACTGGTGACCCACAACCCTGTAGATGTCAGTCATTTGTGTCCAAGGAACTTAAAGCTTGGAACCTATTCTGCACGGTTAGTTCAAAGACAGGGCGGACTATAGGTAAAAAGGGTCTGCTACTGCTGGTATCGGGAGATGCCGCTGTGAGGTGACTATAGAAATAGCCAAGGGAGCGCACATATACACTATTCGCATCATATACTAGGGAGGCTGCTCTTAACAAGGCTGTAGCAACGTGTTGGGGGTGTTTAAAATTAATGATTACACAATCACCCCTACAGGTCTTTCTAGACGGGCCAATCCAATTTACCCTTTTGGTAGAGAATATTTGATCAGGATAGGTAATTGGGAAGCCAAAATCTTATTTAGCCATGAGACTGTTTTGTTTTTAAGCGATTCATGAGATTCCTGGTGAGACTGGGTGGTGTGGGGTTCATTAGGTGGAGCATTGGTCAAACCAGCCACATAGGGCGCACAGTCAGGGGGGAGATTAATAGAACGGCTTTTCTTTACTTCTCTAAAACCCAAATTTCTCTGGTGATGCAATAGCCTGTTTATTCTGACAATTAATTGGTGTTGGATCAGGCATAGCAGTTTGGATAGCACTAATTCTCCCTCTAGGTGGGTTAGATATGTTTTTCCTTGTTACATTACCCTCTACGGCTGGACCCAAGGTAGCAGCCTTAGATCTTTCAGCCGCGGCCAGATGTGGTTCCAGGAGGCCCTCTAATCTGACTTCTAGGGAGATAATATCCAATTTAAGCACTAGGGGTTTAATGAACTCTTCCATCTTGGTTTCAATAACTAACTAGAAGGTCAAGTTGCTCAGGATTAATTTTAGTTGCACCTATTCTTTCCGATAGTACAGGAACAACCTGAGGGCTTTTTGGGGGTGTTTCTACTCTTTTTGTGGCACTATTTCCCCCACGTTTAATTTGCAGCTTCCTGCATGCCCTCACCGCTCTAGGGGCCGATGGGCAATGCTCAATTGCCTCAATCGATACATCCAGGGTATCTGGATGAGAATCAGAGTGAACCTGTGCTTCGGTCGTGACAACTAACCTATTATCCCGTTCTATACTGTCATCATTTACTAGTGCAGCCGATGGGGAGGCTGGGTGTGTGACAGGGGGACTCCCCCTTCCTAGTGAAGCTCTCCGATCATTATTGATTTTATTGACAACTTTCACTAGGTAGTTATCTAAAGTAGCTAAAACAGGTGTGGTTTTATCGTGTTTCTGTTTAGACATTATCAAATCTAGCGACAAACCCTTAAATGTTTGGATAAATTTAAAAGAACAAAGACTATCATGAATATCCAAATATAATAGTACCAGAATAAGCACATAAACCTGAGGCCAAGTATGGTAAATAAAACTGGACAATGTCCACACACAAATAAAAAATATAAGTCTCACTATTGTTAACTTGAGGGGAATAGGTGTACTCAGCAGCAGGACCAAAGTCTGTGGCCCAGCCCAGCCTCGGCCTGCCCCAGACTGCCACAGACTGTCCTGCCCTTGTCCCGGGCTTCTCCCGGCGGTCCCGCGACGCGGGAGAATCAGTTTCCTCTTATGCGCCTCCGGGCGCGAAAGCAGCTGGTAGGCGGCGTCCCGGTCCTGCAAGGGCTGGGTGTTGTAGTTTGGCTCTCCCCGCTCGGCGACCGCGATGACCAGAGCGGCAGCGGGGGAGAGCAGCGGTGTCTGCGGGGTCCGGGTGAGATGCTAGAGGATGTTTTTGTTTGACCCCAAAGTTGCCAGGAGCTCCCCAAACACACAAACACATACAGACGCATACATGTTATATTGTAATTTAGATAGTGATGTACACAGTATCATGCACAGAATCACTTATACAGTTATGAATTTTAAATGGACTGGTGTCTATTGAATGTATGCTTTTGTTATGCATAAATGTGACATTGTCGCGAAGATCGCAATGTCATGAATATTTTAAAACATTGAAAAACATTTTTATAAAGAAAATAAACAACATTTTTGGCAATAGGGTGGCTTGGAGAAGAGCCTTTGTGTTCATTGTGAGTACACATAATCTTTATTTGGCAGTAATCATAGCCATAACAGATCCAAAGATACACATTCAGTAACAAATCCATTAAAACAATAGAGTGCACATAAGAGCTGACGCAGAGTTTTAGGTTGCTGAGAAACAACCTGTTGCCTTTGTCTGAAGTTCACTCCATCACTTCTATAGATTCTATGTATGTCAAAACACAGGTTGCAGCTAGAGCCCATGTTATGGTATTTGAGGAATACAGAAACATTTTTATTAACATGTTTCCTGGCTTTGTCATTCTGTGGAGAGAATTGTTTAGATCACTTCCATTTCTGACTTTGGCATATGCTGGAGTACACCAAGACAGTGAGAGTAAGGGTGGGCGTAAAATCCGTTTCGCGGGCGAATTTGCGGATTTTCCGCGATTTCGCGATCCGCGAATCTCACGAAATCGCGGAAAAATCCGCGAATCAGCAGGGACGAATTTTTAGCCAAGCAAGGGTTACAGCAGCAGGTGCAAAAGTTTAACCTAATTTCTTTGTAACCTTTTACAAAAGGGTTACAAACAAATTAACTTCAACTTGGACACCTGCTGCTAATTGCTTCCTGGCGCCTCGTTGCCTACTTGCAACTATTCTCTGACCCTGCTCTGACCCTTGAAGCAGGGTCAGAGAATAGTTACAAGTAGGCAACGAGGCAACTGTCCAAGGAATTAAACCTCATCAGGAAGCACTTACAGATATAAAAAACAGGAAGAAGGGAGAGGATGGCAAATACACCCATTTTGAGTTGTCAGGAGGGGTTAAACTAAAAGAGACCTTTACAGCACAATTTTCATATGCATTTTGCTAAAATAAAAAGCTGTATGTTCTGTAGGGGCAACTCAGGAATCTGGCCCTTCAGAGATCCGGCCTCTCTTTCTTTCTCTCGTTCTCTCTCTCCCTCCCTCTTTCCCTCTCTTTCTCTATCTATCTATCTATCTATCTATCTCTCTCTCTCTCCCTCCCTCTCCCATAAACGACTGCATGGGTAACTTCGCTATGCAAGCGGCTAGCGAAGACGCAAAAAGCCCTGCGAACACGCAAAAAACCCAGCGAACACGCAAAAAACCCAGTGAACACGCAAAAAAATATTTTGCGGATCGCCAATTCGCAAATCCGCAAATTCGCGGATCGCGAATTCGCAAAATTCGCCCATGCTTAAGTGAGAGGCAAAATGGTCACTAATTCTACAAAGGTCTCCTTCATTAGGATTTCCAGTCTACTCCTACCCTAGTCAGTCTGCCTAGGTCATTGCCACCACAGTGCACAATCATTAGGTCTGGGGGTTCGCAATCCACAACGCTTTTAACCAAAGGCAGCAATTGATGACACTTTAACCCTCTGCCCACTCCAAATAATGTCCACATTAGCTAAACCCAGGTTGCTGTCAATACTACTCTTTCTATCAGCCTCTATCCCAAAAGACAAAGCTGTGGTCCATAATACACACTAAGCATTTTGAAGTGACGCTGCAGTAGCAGACAGGAGAAGACTTGAGGTGAATGAGGCAGTTTTCAAAATGAAAGGTAGTTCTATTGAGGTGTCCTCCTAGTTTAAAAACCAATTTGATCG
This sequence comes from Lissotriton vulgaris, assembly GCF_964263255.1. Taxonomy (NCBI): domain Eukaryota; kingdom Metazoa; phylum Chordata; class Amphibia; order Caudata; family Salamandridae; genus Lissotriton; species Lissotriton vulgaris. The sequence continues at coordinate 1,053,401,393 of NC_141685.1, read as the reverse complement.
GGGGCGTGGCTTGGACGGCAATGTGGACGGTCGTCTAGGTCCGTTCAGCTCCGTATCCCTGAGGAAAAACTACCAGCCAAACTAGCCAGATCCCGTCACAAAGCACCAAAACGAGCAGGGGAAGATCGGCGCTGAAAAGTTGTGGAAGGAACGAGAAGGTAGAGAAGCCTCAACACGAAGAAACGGCCCCCACACCTCCGAAGGCAACAGCAACAAGCAGTGCAAGATGGCGCCCTGAGGCTGTAACAACAGCAGAGGTGAACGCAGAGAAGAGACACCAAGCACCGGGCGCTACACCGCACTCCCTCAACAATCACAAGTGGTGCCCTACACAAGGAAACGCAGCCAGACACACGCCACCCGGTACCTGCCATCCGTGAAGCAGCAGGGTTCCTGTGCCGGTGATCGAGGTGCATGCAGTGTGGAACCACACCGCAAAAAAAAAAAAAAAAAGAAGAGGCTGCCCGGAGATCCGGCGACTCGGCACCCCCGCCAAGCAAGCTAAAGAGGTGAGCTTCCATCGCAAGGAGCGTCGAACCGGAAGTGGCTGCATGCGAGGACGCCATCACAGGAAGTCTCTGCCAACCTGAAGGCGGAAGCGGAAACAGGGGTCCGGACCGGAACAAGCGAGAGTGAGAACAGCCCTACCGGAAGTTCCCCCACGGACTGCGAAGCGTACGGGAACCGGCACCGGAGGAGAAAGCAAAGAGCCCACACCCAAGCGGGAGCAAGCGGTGAAGCGGTGAAGGCGCGAGCCCAGCGCGTGCCCAGCAACACCAACACCAGAGCCAACACCAGAGCCGAGCCCCCTCACTAACGCCGAAGTCGCGGAGCGTCACTGTTTACTTGCCCGGGAGCCGCACTGCCATTGGCTGACTCCCGGGTGCTGTTGGAGGCTCGCCTGGAGAGCCGCGACGCGATTGGCTGCTCGGGCGGAGTCGGCGGGGGAAGCCGAAGAATCAGCGCGATCACCGCCGGGCCCGGGATGAAGTGACCTGACCTCGCCGAGGGATCACCGCAAGTGCTCCAGCCCCTGGCCTGCCGTCTCTGCTCCCCGCTGCTCTCTGAAGGATCCGGAGCGGGTGGAGAGCGTCCTGAGTCCGGCCGGGCGGGAGCTGAGCTCTCCCCCTGCGAGGTGCCCCTGGGGGACCCGCGCCACCGCGAGCACGGGGAGCAAAGCCAGACGGAGAGAGTGCAATCAAGCCGGGAAGGAGCGGTGACAGGGCACAGCGATGCAAGGCAGCAGCAGACGAGTGCAGGAACAGAATTAAGAGCCGAGTAGTAAACGCCACAGCCAAAGTCAAACCACACGAGGGTGGGGTAAGGGTGCCAAGGAAGCGGAAGGTGCAAAAAGGGCTAACAAGCTTAACAGGTGGAACGTGTACTGGGAAAAGAACCCTACAAGAATCATAACAGCCATAAGGGGCTGAGTCAACACCAGACTGGCTAGCAAGCCCAGTCCAGCGAGGCAAGCAAAGGAATATGCACAACTGAAACTCCCAGCACCCTCCTGTGGTCACTAAAAGAACAGCGCGCACCACTCCCCACTCAGAGGAGAGCAAGCACCTAGGTGAAACGCAGAGGTCCCGGCCAACATGCCACGTAAAGACGCATAGGCAAATCAGGGGCAGTGGCACCCAACGCACCAAGGGGCGAAGCAACGCAATAATAAAAAAAGGCGAGTGAGACAAGACACACGCTGGCAGGACTCAAGGCAAAAACCAGAACGAGGCACATCCGAGAACCCAGCAGATACAGACCGCAAGGTATTCCAGCTCCAGCGTCAAAAGCAATAGCCCTACCCAAGACAACCATAGCAGAAGGGCGGCTAGGCAACATCCTAGCCAGGAGGGGCATTGGAACAATGGCAGGCAACGAAGGGAAGGCAGTGGGGGACCAAAAAAAGCCAAAGATAGACAACCAGGGATCCCCTCTGAAAAACAATAAGGGCGAAACAGCCACCCTAGAAACGATCCTACGGAGAGTAAACGAAGGGATCGAGGTGGGGAAAGATACAAAACTCAAGGTGGAGAACATGCAGCTTGAGATGGCGGCTATAAGAGCAGACCTGCACAAAACAAATACAAGAATTGAAGTGACAGAAGGCAGAATAAGCACAGTGGAAGACGAAACAAGGGAGAACACCAAAGCCATAGCTGATCTGCAGAAAGTCACGAAAGCCATGCAAAAACAGTTAGCGGAGAAGGATGACAGGGCAAGAAGAGGCAACGTAAGGATCCTGGGAATACCGGAGGGGACAGAGGACAAGGCGGGATCATGCGCAGCAATGCTAGAGGAGATGATCCCCAAACTAACCGGCATCACATTTGACAGAAGGTTCGAGGTGCAAAAGGCATACAGAATACCAGCAGGGAAGCCAACAACAGGTAAGGGGCCGAGGGCAATAATTTGCAACCCGCTTAGACTAAGCCAAACAGACGCCATCTTCGCCTTTGCTAGAAAAAACCAGAACCTGAGGTGGGAAGGAAGCAAGATTGTATTAACCCAAGACTACTCCAAACCAACGGTAGAGTCAAGAAAAGGATTCCTGGCCCTCGGAGAGACACTGCGCAGGAGAGGCGCCACCTTCAGCTTCGTCGGCCCTGCCAGATTCAAAGTAATAGATAAGTGGAAAACAATGATTTTTGAATGCCCGGAGGAACTAAGGAGATACCTGCAAGGCCCTCCAGTGGAAGAGATGGAGGATAACAGAAGCCCAGGAGCGGCGAAAAGAAGTGCCTCGCCGGATGAGAACGCACACTCTGAATAAGGGAACACTACATACGCCAAAGGGAAAAAAAAAAAAAAAAAAAAAAAGAAGAGAAACAAAACTACCAAAATGCACAAGGAAACATATCTACCTCATTAAACCCATGACGGAATAAAATGAACTATAACCAGAATGAAGAACCCGACTGCAGATCCAGGACTATAGATCAAGGTCCCCCAGCAGCTAGCAGTCGGCAGCGAGAACAACGAACCCAAGGTCAACCAAGGCACAATCTGAACGAGACAATCAAGCGGTGGTAGAGTACGGTGCCTTGCTCTGCCCTTGATCACATTTTCTCCCCAAATTAAGCTGCATCAGGGAAGAAAACTAACTCTACCTCAGGGAAAGACGCGGAGCGAAGGAACTTTGTCGTCGCACTCCCACTCAGCAAGTAAGGGAGGGGGGGAGGCGGGAGCACATACATGGGCCTACTTACTATCATCTATTTTCTCTATACTTTTTCTTTATCTTTCTCTACACACTCACATGGGGGAGCAGTACACGCAGGAGAAGGGGGATGGTCCCACACACAACTCAGAGACCAAAAAGACGCAGAGGAAGGCCACTGCAAATGCGGAAAACAGAGCAGTTTAAATGACAAACAGCAACCAGAGTAGCATAGCGTCTGACATTAGAATAGTGTCCCTAAACGTCAAGGGTATGAATAGCCCGGTGAAAAGAAGGAAAGTGCTCGAGCACCTTAGGAAACTTAAGAGCGACATATATGTGCTCCAAGAAACGAGATTACAAGCAGAAGACATCAGCCGCATAGGGGCCAATTGGATAGGTGAGGTGCAGGGCTCACCAGCACAGAACAAGAAGAATGGGGTAGTAACAATTGTAAGCAAAAACTCCATAATAGAAGTTGTAGACTCAAGCAGACAAGCAAGGGAGAATGCTTAGAACGACACTCAGAAGAGCGGGGGAGACATTCCATGTAGCCAACATATATGGACCCAACAGTGATGACAGATCATTCTGGGAGGGGGTGGGTGCACAACTGTATTCACTACCGCTAGGAGATCTGCTGATAGTTGCAGGAGATATGAACCAAGTCCTGGACCCAGCAATTGATAAGCATCCATATAGACCAAGCCAATCAACAAGCAATCCCCACATCCTTAAGAATCTCTGCACCAAACTAAGACTAAGAGACCCATGGCGCATGTGCAACCCAGATGCCAGGGAGTACACATTCTACTCCAACCCACACAACTCATATAGCCGAATAGATTACATCCTACTGTCAGAAACACATACCCACCTCATAGACCACACAGAAATAGGACCCAGAACTGTATCAGACCACTCACACATAAGCCTAACACTATCGGGCAAGCACAACGACGAGCCGACCCGCAGATGGCGATTCGATGACAGTCTGCTCCAACACGCCCCAGCGAAAGCCAAGATAGAGGAGGCGATAAAAGAATACCTACTATTGAACGACAAACCAAACACAAACAGGGAAGTCCTATGGGACGCCCTGAAGGCCACCATCCGGGGAACAGTCATGACAGTCAAGGGCAGGATGAACAAAGACAGGAATAAGAGAATTGCAGACCTAGAGAAAGAAATTAAAAAACTTGAGAACAGCCACATAGCCAGAATAGAGGACAAGAACACACTCACAAACCTGACTAAATTAAAGTATGAACTGAACAGAATACTGAGCGAGAGGGCGGGCACTTGGATCAATAAATATAAATCTATTAATCTTTGTACCGCAAACAAAGCGGGCAAAAACCTAGCATCCTACCTGAGAGGGAAGCAGAAACATCACACGATAGGAGCCATCAAAGACAAACACGGCATATCCCAGACCTCGAACAAAGACATCCTAGAAGTCTTCAGGGACTTCTACGAGGGACTGTACACCAAAGATGATACACTGCATGATGATGGGGGAAAAGAGTTACTAGCGAACATAACCACACCCACACTGTCGGACCAAGAACGAGACATCCTGGAAATGACCATAACTGGGGATGAGATAGAGAGAGCCACGCAAAGCCTCAAAGATAACAAGGCACCGGGGCCAGACTGTTTCACAGCTGGCTTCTATAAGCAGTACCTAAACATACTCAAACCCACAATGAAGGAGGTATTCACAGCATGCGCCCAGAGCGGACACATGACACCCTCAATGGCTGAGGCAAATATAATAGTGATACCCAAGGAAGGGAAAGACACAACGGAGGCGAAGAACTTTAGACCGATCTCCCTCATTAACGTAGACTGCAAGATCTACGCAAAAATACTAGCCAACAGACTCAACGCATACCTTCCGAAACTCATACACAACTCGCAAGTAGGCTATCTTAAAAACCGTATGTCACACGACAACACGAGACTTCTATGCCACGTAATCAACCACTCCTCCCGTAGCGACAACGCAGCAGTCATGATAGCCCTAGACGCTGAGAAAGCCTTTGATAGAGTCTCATGGCCCTTCTTAGATCAGTGTATGGGGAAATTCGGGCTAGGTCCAAACTATAGGAAGATGGTGATGGCCCTATATGAGGACCCCAAAGCAAGGGTGGTGGTCAACGGAGGCACATCAAACATACTCAACTTGGGAAGGGGAACTAGACAAGGTTGCCCCCTGTCACCAGCCCTATTCCTACTAGCCATAGAACCGCTCCTCACGATGATCAGAACTAATGTGGACATTGTAGGGATACCAATAGGGGGAGAGACTTTCAAGCTAGCGGCGTACGCGGATGACGTACTAATAGTCACAGAAGACCCAGAGAGATCCATAAAAGCACTGACTGACACCATTGACAACTACGCCCAGGTCTCGGGGTACAAACTCAACAGAGACAAATCTGAATGCAAACCTTTAAACATCCACGCAACAAGAACAGTATTAGGAACATCAGGACTAACATGGCAACCAAAACCTATAAAATATCTGGGTATCCTCTTCGAGAGAGACCTAAGAACGACACTGGAACATAACGAACACGCAACAATACAGAAAATCAAGGACAAAGTAGAAGGGTGGTCCCCCAAGTTCACAACATGGTGGGGGAGGATAGAAGCAATAAAAATGATGCTGACACCGATGGTCAACTATATGCTAACCATGCTCCCACTGACTAACACAGAGAGCTTCCACAAGACACTTGACAAGATACTGAACAGCTTCCTATGGAGGGGGAAAAAACCCAGAATAAGCCTACACAAGCTAAGGCTATCAAAAGAACAGGGCGGCCTGAACATAACGAATTTCAAGCGATTCCAGACGGCATGCATAGCTAGACAGGGACTACACTGGCTAGACCCAAGACAGGAATACACCCCAGCATGGCTATCATTTGAGCGCGGACTACTAAAAGGCATGAACCCTATAACCCTCCTGACAGCCACACGACACCCAGCAGTGAAGGATAACCCCGTCCTCAAGAACACAAAGACAGCTCTTCTGAGCGTCGACAAACTACTGTCAACAAGCATCAAGGGAGGCCAATTCGAATCCCTCTGGCACAACCCCATTTTAAAATACAGAGATAAGGTTCTAGACATGCCTGAGTTGTACAGACATGGCATATCCACGGCCCATGACCTTCAAAGACAGGGCGAGAACACAACTTTCGATACACTCAAGGGAGCGCACAACCTACAAAACATAGAACTGTACAACTTCCTGAAAATAAAAGTAGCAATTAGGAAGGCAAACCTTACAAGCCAGACACCTTCGCTCTTACAGCTTGCAGCCAATCTCAACATAATAGGACACCAAATAGCACACCTATACAGAGCCCTACGCCCCAAAAACACCAAACTCAATGATAAGGTCACAAACTTTTGGGGGACTTTAGCAGGGAAGGAACTAAGCGAGACCGAAAAGGCAGAATTATGGAGATCGACCACTAGGAAAAAGATAACTGCTTCACTAAATCAGACCAAATACTGGTTAGTGCACAAGGCATACTGGACACCGGCCCGCCTATCCACCCTGGGGATCCGAGAGAGCGATACATGCTGGAATTGTGACAGTGGAAGGGGGGACTTGGAGCATCTCCTACTCAGCTGTCCTCAGATCAAGGATTTCTGGGAAAGAACGGGGAAGCTTATCAATGACATCACTGGAGTAGCCATACACATAGATTTCCCAAGTCTAGTCCTGGGCTTTGCATCCCCGTCCATCACAACAACAGAAGACCGTGACCTCATTGACCTACTGTTGACGGCTGCAGTCAAAATAATCCTAAGCAACTGGAAAGACACCACAAAAGCTACACCACAGGCGTGGCTCAACTGGGTCACTTTCCTAAGAGGGGCAGATAACATTACAGCGAAACACTCACCGAAAACACACAGGGAATCAAACATATGGAGGCCCCTAGACCTCTACCTTTCATCACACAAACCCCCCTAGGCGCAGACACTAGACACTAGACAGACATCAAGGGACACACTATAGGGACCCACACTCTAACAAAAGAAACCTGCGAGGAAGAACACTCTCCTATCTCCATTCCTACCTCTATCCCTCACTATCCTCTCTATCGTCCGGGGCGTTATACCCACCAGGCAGCGCAAAGGGGGGAAGAAGACAACGCCAAGCAAGACTCGGAAAACGGACTTCTTTTTTATTTGGACTAGTCGAACTATCCGACCCCACGCACCATGGCAAGGAACGAACTATTGCAGGACAATATTGCTGTACCCCCCCCCCGGCGCCTTCTTTTTCTTTTTTCTTTTTCTCCTCTTTCTTTCCACTACTCATGTATGCTCCATGTAAACATATATTTTTTTTATATACAATAAAAAAATTACAGAAATTAAAAAACCAATTTGATTGGATGCTGTGAACATCTAGGTGAATAAAATTATGTAGTGTGCAGAGGATTAGTAACTAGATCTAGGATTGGGTCTCGAACAAATACATTTTAATACAGACTTGGATAAGATCTTTTTATTCTGTACAATAAACCACACCTTCTGCAGCTAATTTTAGAACTAATGTGGTGCGAACTTATGACCTACTGGTTCGAGTGAGTTGCTATGGAGACTATGCTAAGGGAATTTTGGAGAACACACCCAGGGCAGTACCTTACCCAGTCTTTTGGCGCAAAGCAGCGCTACTACCTGTGTTAACCGTAGTGGCACAGCTATGTTGGGAGACTAATCAAGTTTTATTCCTCAGCGGAGGTGGACATTTCATATTGTAGCGCCCCCTTACACCATGAAGGCAATAACGCACTTATACAGAAAAGAGGGAGTGGAGCAGTTGTTGGTGCTGGAACACATTTTGCAGAGACCCCAGTGGGAACTGGGAGTAATAATTACTGCGGTTACAAGGTAAGCCCTGTGGGGGCACCAGTGTCACTTCTCTTACTATGGTCCCTGGACAGCCTTGGGTGGGTAGAGGGGCTGAGGATCAAAGAGGTCCTCGGTGCTCCACCCCTGGACATAAAGAACACTCTTTAATATTTTACACAATGGGATCCACTACTTTTGTTATTCTTGCCTGTGGACTTCTAACCTGAGGGGTTCTTATAGTGGTGCCACGCTGCTCTATCATTATTACAAGAAGCTTTTACATAGCTGGGCATCGTGGGGAAAGAAACGCAAGACACCTGCCATAATCCACACAGCTCTGGTTGTAAAGACTTTGGATTGTTTTCTACAGCAAGTGGCAGCGGTTCTTGAAAAGGAAATTGAGCGGGTGACGTGAATCAATTGCACACTCATGCCTCTAGACCCGCAAGTGGACGGGCTCCTTCACGGTGCACCACTGAGCTTGTGGACCTGGTAGACCCCCTCCTATCCACCCTCGACCACCTTGATCAAGGCCAGAGTGAAATCAGGAGACAAGAAATCCAGACTTCTGAACGGAGGTCAGGTAGGGTACAACTAATCCCAGCGCCCATGTCAGGTTGTGGGGCTCCAGTCTTCAAACAAGTAGAAAGTAGAGTAGACACCCAGGAGGGACAGTCTCGAGGGGGTACTGGAAATGGGGCCAAGCGTATGTGCTCCACCCCAGGGGTCTAGGGCAAAACGAATTGCAGTATACACTTCGACTCCCATCACCTAGGGATCAGTACCCCCCTCAAAAGAAGAGTTGGCTGCTATGCTGGAAGCTTATGTGGGCTACCTAGTCAAAGGTTTGGACTCTAAACCAAAACCAATTAAGCAGCGCCTGCTATTCATCGGGAGGGAATTTTCCAACTGGTCCTAACTTATTAAGACCACCAACCTCACAGCCAGGTCTAGCCACCATGTCCCACCGACTAGTAACGCCCATCTGTTTCATCATCTACAACAGGGGAGATCCAGAAGGCAAAAAAATCATTCTAGGAGCATCATCCCACAGTCTGTCCCCCACTTTGCAGACAGTGGCCCGCATCTATGCCCCAAGGATGGAACACAGGTGGGGGCATGTCCTCTAGATTCTGTCAGGCCGGAAGCCTGTCATCAGAGCGACTTGACCCTCTGGTCAGGGCTTAGAGGCGGGGAAGTTTCCACCCCTATGACCGGTGGACTGGGTTTACTGCTTCAGGGCCCAAATATTATCAATAATCTTCCGCCAGAAGCAACACCATCTGTTGTGGTTCTGGGTAATGTACTAGTGCTAAAGCCAGGTGTCACAAAGGATTTCCACCAGTAAAAAAATAAAGTCCTTCATTGGCTTAATAGATACACAACCTTGGATTTTAGAGTGGAAAGGAACATTATCATGGTCTGGAGGGTGGCATAGATAGGTGGATCTAAAAAGAGTAGCAGCGGTTACTGTGTAATCATCAACTTCAACCGGCCAAACTTGGCGGAGAGAATTCTTCATACCGCCAGTCGTCTCAATGGCATGGGCCCAGTTACCTCCATTACAGCCCTACCCTTGGGCAGGAAGAGGTGTGGCAGCAGCGGCCAGAGCGCCTGACTCCGGGCCACAGGGTTCACGGTTCGATCCCTGGCTCCGGCAGCTGGTTAGCTGTAACGGCCGGATTTTCTGATTAGATGGGAACAGCCCCTAGGGGCCCCTCCAACCCAGCCAGAACGTAACCACATCCCTCCTCAGGACCATCTATCCAGGCACCTGGGTACCTACCTGAGGATGGGGAACTCGCAATATACAAGCTCATATTATCAGAAACACCACTAAATCTATAGGGATACTAAGAATACTCACTAATTACTAAGGATATCCATACCCTACACCACACTCATACATCAGTTAGTCTCGCGGCCACTCAGACCCAGACTGATCTACCCCAGGGCAGACATGACACACAATCCGGCGTGTCTACACACGGGCCTGCAGAACCCAATGCTCTCTTTTCCAAATGATCTACAATCCGGCAGATCTCCACGTTGGTAATCCCCCCCAACGCTCTCATTTACACACGGGCCGCAATCCGGCAGCCCTCCACGCTGGTAATCCTCCCCAGCGTTCTCACTAACGCCGTATATCAACGACGACCACATTCCTATGAACACCTTCAGCTCTCTGTCTATTCACTAAGGGTCTGCTACTACAATAATATTATGGGATGGCCGAATTACTTAGTGTCAACAATTCCCTAGCTCAAGGGCTCCCTGTTCTCCCTAGTCATTCAGACTTACCGGATCAGGGGCAGCATCTGTTCTGGCTATAACATCTGACTAGGAGAAAAAGGTTACCTATGCTTTGGAACAGAAGACGCTGTTTACAGGATTATGGGAGGGTGTACTAACGTGGTCCCTTAGTTGCAGGTCTCCTCTCTCCCTCACTATTACTTACCTGATCAGGGGTAGCATCTGTTCAAACAGTAATACCTACCAGGAAAGGAGATTACCCTCACTGTATGGGGATACACACTATGTGATTGAGTTATTTCTTGATTTAAGCGCTCCTACTCCCTTCTGATCCATCAGTGTCTCAACGGCAACTGGCTAGAAGCCAGGCTAGCTTTATCATAAAAAAACTCATGCACACTAATTCACTAATTAATGGGGATGTTTATTGTAGCAATAATAAAATACACATATACAAAACTATGGGGTCTCTATAACTAGCAGTAACTTTAACACACCGCTGAAAGAAAAGGATTAGACATACAATTTATTTGTGGGGTAGCAGGATACTTTAACACACCGCTGAAAGGGAAAAGATTAGACATACAATAGCCTAGGGAATAAAGACAAGATTAAGATGCAAGTGTACTAGTTCAGACTACCTCACCTATTAGAAGGAAGATTTCTCTCTGCCTCTGGTGGGATTAGGGCTCTCTCTGTCTCTGGTGGGATTAGGGCTCTCTCGGTCTCTCCCTCCTTCACCACATCACCACGCCTCTGGTTCAGTTGCTCCAGCTGACAGCCTTCTTTGATGCTCTCTGCACTGCTTTCTCTCTCCTCATCTTCAGCAATCGTCTGCCTTCTTTCTCCATTCAAGAACTGCACTCTATTCTGCAGCTCCAGCAGACATCCTCTCTCCCTCTCCAAGCTGACCTGAGCTCCAAGCTGAACTGAGCTCCCAGCTGTTCTGAGCTCCAAGCTGTTCTGAGCTCCAAGCTGTTCTGAGCTCCAAGCTGTTCTGAGCTCCAAGCTGTTCTGAGCTCCAGGCTGGAATGAACACCACGCTGAACTGACCTCCAAGCTGAACTGACCTCCAAGCTGAACTGACCTCCAAGCTGAACTGACCACTCCTCCTCTCCTGTAGCTCACTAATATGGAAGCTTGTCCTTTCATGGAAAGTTACGACCAGTAACCTGCCGCCCACCAAATTCTTGTACCTCCCCGTACCAAGGACACGTTCCCAGCTGGCCAGCCTGAAGTTGTGTCTTCGGAGTGGAGAAAAATACATTCCTTCGATAAGGGCCAGCCTGAGCCGGTTCTCTCCAAGCGAACAACAGCTTTAACTATAAACTTTACCTTTACTCTAAAAAGCCTCTCAGCTCCATCAAGATGGAGTCCCTCTAGTTCTAGGCCTGTAGGCCTGAAAGGGATGAAATACCCCTTAGCTCTGTCAGAATACCTACAAAAAACCATACCAATGTGTCAAGCATGTCAAAGCCAATAGGCAATAGACAGGTTAGAGTCAAGAATAAGGGATCTATCATCATATTAAGCAGCTATCCTCTTCTAGGTCTGGAAGAAAGGGCTTAAAAGGGCCAACACAGGCTAAGAATACCTATCCTAGATGTGAGCAAGACTAAGATCTATATCACTGCTAAATAGAGCCAAGAACTCTGCCATTACATTAGCCCAGCACCATGTGACTATGGGCAATAGCTGGCTTAATCTTCCAGACAGCCCCCAGCGCCGGGACACCTCCGTCAGGTAGCTGTGCGCTTTACAAATGCTGGCATTTACATTTATTTTTATAGACCTCCAACCCACCGCCCCATATCTTAACGCCGGTACACCAGGAGACCCTTCAGCCCGGCTATTCAAGAGTGGCCCCAGGCTTCTTCACCTGTTCCATTATTTAGCACATTTGCACAGCTGGGGCTTCTTGATAATTGAGATTGACTTGAAGGGCCAGTGTCTATGATCCCAAAGACTTACAACCAGATACTATGCATCAGCTGGCCCAACACAATCCTAGTAGCCATACTAAGGACATTAAGTTTTGTAATCTCATCTTCTACAATACTTAGTTTATAGATCCGAATTAGCATTATTTTATTCAAAAGTATGTCATTATTTGCCTGCAGGAGACCTTGGCCATTGACAACTACTCTTTTCTAGTACAAGTCATTTAACGTACCTGCAACCCACTCGAGAGCTGGATGTCCCAAGGGGGGCCTCACAGTTTTTGTCTCACTCAAGATAAGAGGTGGAATTTTGGACATTTCTACTAACAATCCATGCCTGCAGGCCTTGTTATTTACTCTAGGGCCTAACGGTTTACTGCTTTTAAACTTTTACAATGACACATCATTCCTTCCCGTGGTTTGTAACATTACACGATTGGGCACTTTGACTAATTTTAATGTTTCCTCCCGCTCTACTAGAATCCGTACAAGGATGGACAATCAAATCACCCAGCAAAACAATGTTACAAGGTCGCAGGGTCCTGGGGGTATTTGGGGTTCCCCCTGTCCTCGTGCAGCTGATGCATACTTCAAACATAGCAGACAAGGGGACAAACTAAAACTCCCTAGTTTGTGATCTAGACCTTCAATCAGCTATGGGTAAATTGGACCCAGACTGGAGGAACTTAATTCCCACCTTCAAATGGTCAGACCAAGAATCCTCCTTTACTGATTTTATTTTAATTTCCACTACTTTACCCAATTTCTGACTTTTCCATTGTAGCTAGTAACCACAGGGATAATAATCCGCTTTGTATTAAAGCTAGCTGGCCTATACTGGGTTTGAAGAAGACTGACGGAGGAGGAGTACTATGGCCTATAGATGGAGGTAGAAGGCCTAAATGGGCGTAGGTTTTTCCAGGCTTTTTGCTTGAGACCCTCTTGGACAGGTACCCGAACGAGATTAACATTTTTCGGGGCTTAGAACCGCAGCCAGACAAGACAATCATCCACGCCTTTACGAATCGGTCTCTTGTTCTGTCACTGAGCTACTAACGGTCCCCATCCCAAACAGTCAACAAGTAAGGGCACAACGATGGTTTAACCCAGAATGCTCGCTTGCTGCTAGGAGGCTCAAGAAAGCATTGCATGCCTCCCCTATGGTAGCGCTTTAGTTAAAGCACGAATAAAGGAATATAAGATAGCCCTTAGCAAGAGTAAGGAGGCACTGAAGGAGAAGCCTCATGGAAGCTTCGATTATTAAGTGTAGTGCCAAGTTTTGGAGCATTATCAACAGCCCTTCCCTGGGAGCAGAGATCGCAAATGCCCTGGACGCACATATTACAGAAAAAGAGTGGGTCAGCCATTTTGAGGGTATGTTTGAAGGCTCTTCGGGCCAGTCTTCACTGCCAGTTGGGGGGGAATGGAAAATATAGCCATGTCAGTTACGGAGGTAGAAGTGAGGTGGGCAATTGTCGGTATGACACGCAATTAGGGCCATGACCTGATGGAACCCCTCCTGACCTGTATGATGTGGAGTTATGGGTACCGCTGCTTACATCGGTCATTAAAGCGGCAGCAAGGTCAAGTTTTTAAAAGGGGAACAGGGATAGCACTCATTGCTTTAGGCCTATTTCCCTGTTGGATTCTGTGGTTAAAGTGGTCGGATGGATCCTGGTGGTCAGGTTATCCTCATGGGCTCTAGACAAAGATATCCTGTCAGATGCCCAATGTGGTTTCCGTCCTGGCCTCTCCACGATCAATCAATGCTTAAACGTTTAAGGTTATTGAATAAGTACACAGTAGCACGTTCTGCTACCATCTTTCTTGCCTTATGGCTCTCTTTGCCTTTAACTGAGAACAGGGGAAAGCTGCGGCAGATCCTGCTTTCCCTGGGAGTGGACCGGGACAGTCTTCTTACAAGATCTCCACCAGACACTAAGGCAGACTTGCGATATTTAGCTGGCTTGAATGTATCCCGCTCATTTCCTGTCAAAGGTGGAGTCAGTTAGGGTTGTATTTAGGCCCCTTTTTAATTTAATCTTTATATTAACAATTTGGAAAAAAAAACCTTTCTGGAAACCAAGGCCAACTTTCCTTTGGCAGAACGGCGCAGTCTCCAGGTCCTGTTATACACGGATGACGCTGTTCTAATGGCCAGGACCGAACAGGGTCTGCAAATGCTTATAAACTCCTTTGCTCAATTCATGGGGGACCTGGACTGGAGGGTTAACAACAAAGTCATAAGTCATGCATGTAGGGGCCCGGCCCAGTAGGCAATACGCGTTTAGGGTTGGTCATACCCAGATTCCAAAGTTGAATGTGTGCTCTTATCTGGGGATATTATTAGATGAAAAAATTAATTAGAGGCCCCAGCTCACCAGTAAAAAAAAAAAAAAAAAAAAAAAAAGTCAATCGGGAGTCTGCAGCCATTTTTTATTTTGCCTTTATATTGGGGAAAAGACCGGTGGGGGCACTCAAAGCTTTACAGGGCTAAATGCATCTCAAAGGACCTCTGCAGTAGTGAAAGTTGGGGGTACTCCTTTATAGATCTTCAAATTGCAGAAAACAATTTCCTGAGACTGCTTTTATCCGTCCCGCAGGGCACTCCCTCTTTTACTGCTCATGAGGAGCTAGGCATGTCCTATGTCTCCGATCTGATAGCATTTCGCCCTGCGTCTCTGGCTAAAAATCTGGGTTGAGAATGGGACCTCTTTAAATAAAGTGATCCTGAAAGATTGCCTTGTTCACGACGATGCATCAAGGGTACCGTGGCTCAGTTATGTTGAAAAGAGCCTTATGAGCGGGGGAAGAGGAGATCTCTTTTTCAATCCGGATGCGATGAATAAGACAGATCTGTCTATTATTAACATGGCCTTCTTTGAGCACCAGTCCATGGTGATGGAAGAGAAGGAGTTACTGAAGCCCAGTGTTTGTCGCTTCATCATGTTAAAGACCACCCAGATGGTGTAACCGTACCTACTGGGGTTCACAAACGCATATGACCAATTTCTTTTGACTAGGTTCCGGTTTGACCTGTTTCACCTCCTCCTTGCCCAGCCCAGGGGCCAGAATAGAGGACAAATCTAGTCAAGCTGTGGCTGTGATGGAAACTCTTCACAGGACATGGTTCATTTTATGATGTTTTGCCCATTTTATGATACCCCCAGAAAATCTTTAATTACCATTCTGAAAAAGGCCAATTTCAGGTAGGTAAGGCCTGCTTTTATCTTTTTACAAATGTTGACTGGAAATACTGTCTTTTATGTGCTTAACTTTTTTAAATCCGCAATTAGGCTTAGGGCGAGCTGTGAATAACAAGCCTGCTCCCCAATATTACCCCTGGCATGATGCACTTTATTTTGCTCCACTTGCCTGTAGAACAAACAATTTGACCTTGCGCATGATTCTATTGCATCATCTAGAATGATTGGTCCATCAGGTACCATCCATGATTTTGTAGAACGTTGTTAACTACAATTTTTTATATTTGCATATATTATGTTTAAATCGGATATGTCCTTGTGTGGAGTGCATGTATCATTTTTTTAACCTGTGCTTTTATGGTTTTATTACACAAAACCGAATAAAGTTTGAATTGATTGATTGATTGGGAGGGTGTTAAAGTGAGGGCACTGTGTTTACACATTTGAGGTGTTTAGTCTCATACTTTAACAAGGGTTTCATTTCCTAGTGAGGGCTTGCTAAAAAAAGTTTAGTGTACTCTCAAAGAAATATACGAGGCTAAACAGTTTTTTGACTCCCAATTGTTTTCACGAATTTGCTGCAACGACCGCAATTAAGTCACAATTCTGCACAAACAGCCATCCATTTTGAGCTTCTTTCCAAAAGTGAGTGAAAGGGTTAATACAAACTAACCAATCAGAAGTGGACTTAAAAACATTCCGTTCATATTTTAGTGTTGTCTTTGATGCCCTCCGCCGTATCAGACAGTGCAAAGTTGAAAAGGTTGCCATTTATGGTTGCTTTGTAGGAGAGTAGTGTGCCATTCTTATGCTCAGTTTTCAAAAATCCTGATATTGAATCTAGCTAAAAAGAGCAAAAAATCTATTTTATTAACTAAATCTTCTGGTATGTGAATTACATTTCATGTAAAAAAACTGATTAAAAAAGGTATGTGTATGTGAGATTGTTAAGTTTGAAATCTATATAAAAGTAGTTAAAGTACACAAGATGATCTATGACTAGTAGTGTGAGTGAGTTTATATATTTATTAATAAAGGACTAAGACGCAGTTTGTGTCAAGTGCAGACTAGGTCTCTGAAGTTAGTAATGTATGGATCTGCATACAGCACTTGTGCTATTTTACTCCACTCTAAATGGTAGACAAAAAACACTACACACTAACGGTTAAAGTTATACATAATGTATTAGGAGATGTGAAAGCTTTACATGCGTATACATGATGTGCTGGTCACAAAGAATGTTTTTCTTTGAATTCTGGCACCATTAGTAGCCCTAAAAGGGGACTAGAATCCTCAGAATTGAAAGTGAAAAACATTCACTGTAGGTGTATATGAATCATGAAACTGCAAAAGTTGACCCCTATGTATTTGATATTCTTTAGCGTAGGTGTTGGTAAATTACAAGGCAAGCTTGTATGTGCTTAGCTGGGGAGATCTGTTCTTTAAACTTCTAAGTCACATGTGTATTAGTTGACTGCTAGGTATAGTTTAATATGCAGTGTTTAAATATCTGTCAGGCTTACTAGTTCAGAGTGCACCTGTGGACTCACTGCCAGCTTCACTTGGCACATAATATCAGTTCGTCAAGTATTAAATGCATGTTTTAGTACATAAAAATTACCTGCAAGATATCCTGTAGGTATGTCAAAGCATGGTCCTTTCTCGTTACAAAAGAGCTGTCCATTTGATTTTTAGTAACAGTCATGCATGTGGACACTCTTATGCCAAGCACTACATAGCGTTTAACACCCATTGTGTTATGTTATAGATTTTTATAGAGCGCACGGCTGCCCCAGCAAAGGGGCGTCCCGGCGCGGAGAGCAGAAAACTGCAAAGCAGGTCACAAACCGAGACATTTTATAACGGAGAGAAAAGGTATGTTTTCACTGCTTTCCAAAAAGGCAGGTAGGACTTTATACTGCGAATGGAGATGGGGAGTGTATTTCAGAGCATCGAGGCCAACAGACAAAAGGAGCGCCCACCATCACAAGCCATCCTTAGCCTGGGAACGGCCACAAGATTCTGTCCCATGGAACAAAGTTGGCGAGAGGGGATATAGAAGGTATGAAGATTAGTCAAGATACAGAGAGAAGCAAAATTAAGGATTTTAAAGGTAATGCAGAGGGCCTTGAACTCTGAATGCTTGGCAACGGGAAGCCAGTGAAGGCGGCGGATGGCAATAGAGATAGGACACTTCCTCTGCAGACCAAGGAGAGCTCAAGCCGCTGCATTTTTAACCCTTTGTAGTCTGACAATCTCAGACTGGTTGACCCCCCAAATAGAGGGAACTGGCAAAAATCCATTCTTGACCGAATCAAGGCCTGGGTGATAATCTGCCTGATAGGGGAATCAAAAAAACACAACAGGGGCTTAAGCCCTCGCAATAGCCCAAAACAAGTCCCTGCCACCTTCTTGGTTGGGGTTCGAAAGCAGAGGGCGGAGTCTATCCAGAACCATAGGTTTTTACAGCCTGTTTGGGAACAGGTGGGGACCCCATTGTGGCAGGCCACCAGTGCTCACTCTACAGCTCTCCATCCCTCCCCACCTGTAGTACTTCAGACTTGCTGGCGTTCAGCTGGATACAGTTTTCAGTCATCCACTCCTAAATGGCCTCAAGATCGCTGCGAAACTTACAAGCGTCCAAGGTAATGTCTTCGGAGAGTGTGACCACCAACTGAGTGATGTCTGCATAAAACACTATTGTAAGCACTCTGTTCTTAGCCACGCTCGTCAGGAGTTGGACGTACAAATTGAAAAGGGTAGGGCTCAGAGCCGAGCTCTGACGTACACCATGCTTGATGGCAATAGCTCTAGAGGTAAAGGGAGGAGCGGCAACCTGGAATGTCCTTCTAGAGAGAAAAGAAGCAAACCAATCCAGGGCGGAGCCCGTTATGCCCACCTCCTCCAAACACCTCAGCAGGATCTGATGGGAGACCGCATCGAACACGGCACTGAGATCAAGCAGAATCAGTGCCAACATCCGGCCCTCATTTAAGGCCCATCTCAGATGCACGGTAACAGCGAGAAGAGCAGATTCCGTGTTGTGGCCAGCCCCGAAACCCTTCTGAGAGGGGTCCAGTATGTTCTTTTCCTCCAGATACCCAGTCAAGATGGAATTGACATAGACCTCAGAGAGTTTAGAAACCCAGGGCAGAAGGGAGATGGGGCGGAAACGCTACAATTATGCCGCACCTTCAGTCAGAAGAACAAGATTGGTAAAAACAGGGTCCAACAAATGACCAGCAGAGTGCGTGGGCCCTTGCACCAGCTGGAGAATTTGGCAGGCCCAGAGATCGGCCAGAAAATTACCCAAGTCGGCGTCATGAGGATTATCCAAATGCAAATTCAGATCCCCAAGGATACTAAAATTAGCTGCTCTCATAGCAAGAGGCCCTACAGCGTCAATCAAAGGGCCGTTCTAAACTCTTTGGAGGGACCAGGTGGATGATAGATCAGTAAGCCAGACAGAGTATAATTAGCATTAAAGGAAATCCTAAAGTAGGCAGCTTTGCAACCAGCAAGAGGCTCCCTCACAAAGGTACACATATGAGAGGATTAAAAAATAACTGCCACCCCCTCTGGACCCTGTATTAAGCATCCAAATACTAAAACTTGGAGGGAGCGCCAGGCCAGGTTCTGCCACATTATCGCCAGACAGCCATGAGGGCATCAGGGGCTTCATCCAGTAACAGGTTATAAACATCAGCATGAGGTTTCACTAGGGAGCAACAATTTAAACTAAGCAATTTTATTTTGGGGCTAGAGCTGGGAGCAAGGACTACGGGGGCAGAGGCAGGGGACACCCAAGAGTTGAATCCACAGTGCAAACAGCAGAAAGAGCCCTCCAGTATAGTACAAGGAGGATGACGGCAGAGACGCATACCCCTCTGAATACGGACGAGATCTAAGACGGAGTAGGTGACCGTACCTCTGTGAGGACCAGCAGCATGTCTGGCGACGAACAGGCACGGACGAGTGCAGACGGGCGTGCCCTAGGCACGCCAGCGGCACGTGTCGGCTGCGCGCTCGCCAGTGCATATGTTTGAGTAACGCCCCAAAGTGGAAATGCCAAGAATGCACACCGGCCCAGCTGACCATGAAAAGACACGCCCTCCGCTCAAGTGGCACACAGCCGGGGTGGAGATCAGGAAAAAGTGGAAGGCACTCGGCGGTAGTCAGGTAAGCACAGAGCATAAGTAGTATGGAGTATAGAGCACACAACCCAATAAAATGCCCCAAAAAACGGACCCCCAACCCCCCTCGAAGTGTAACCAGAGGAGGAGAAATATCACTCAACAGGGACTAAAAGAATTAAATAAAATCACAAATAGAAAAACACACTTTTAAAAAGCTAAAAGCTGCAAGCTGTAATCACAGACCTCTGCAAAAACCACAGTTGATGGACAGAATGCAGAACATGTATTTAGGCCCATATCTTTGTACTGGGGTGAATGTATGACATTGTTCTGCATTCTGTCCATCAACTGTGGTTTTTGCATTTGCCACCCCGAGTGAAATGGATATGCTTAGACGCGAGTCCCATGCACTCCACACCACTGGATTCAAGCAAGCCGGGCTGAAGACGGCTGGAATGCCAGAAACCGGTCCTCTGAAGCTTGTTTCTGGCCCAGGGAAGGCATGGCTTGGCAGTTCGGGCTGGACTGTTCCCATGAGGCACAGGGTCAGACTGATTTGCATATGGCCATGTCTGAACTGGGGTGGTGTGGAATGCAAAAAAACGATGGATTTAGGCCCAGATCTCTGTACTGGGGTGAATGTATGACATTGTTCTGCATTCTGTCCATCAACTGTGGTTTTTGCAGTAATCACAGACCTCAGCGCGTCCGCTGTGCGCTTGCCAGTGCATAGGTTTAAGTAACGCCCCAAACCGGAAATGCCAAAAATGCACACCAGCCCACCTGACCCTGAAAGGACACGCCCTCTGCTCAAGCGGCACACAGCAGTGGCGGAACGGGGCGGAGATCAGGAGAAAGAAGAAGGCACTCGGCGGTAGTCAGGTGCAACTAACATACACATTCCCAAAGGATATAGCTTCCTTCACCCACTCACAGACCCACAGACGCAATTATACATTCACTAACATACTCACAACTAGGTCTATATCCAGCAGTATGAAAGGCAATTGCACAGACTCCAACATACCTTACTAATTGCTAATACAAGCACTGAGGCATTCATTCAGCTATGTACGTTTACATTTAGAGAGCTATAAAGCTTTTAAAGCTGACAGTCACATACTGGTACATTTTCTTAAAAAGGTCATGGAACTGCTAGCTAGGCCATAGAGAAGGGTGCTATATGCTTTAAAGGCAACACATGTACTCTGAAGATTCAGTGAGTTATATGGTATAGATACCCATGTGCCCAATTATACATCCACCCTGCCATCCAGACTTCAAACTCACAGACAAGCAGAAAAGTAGATACTAAAACACCTCTGCAGCCTTATATCGTTTCCAAAAATTCCCGTACCCTATTCCGCGCTCCTGGTTCGCACAAGTTGACACCATACAAAACAAATTCCTTTGGAACGGTGGCGCAGTGAAAGTCGCTCTCCGCACCTGTGCGCAATCCACATTCTGTGGGGGGAATCGCAGCAGCAGACATCTACTCATTATGTGGCGTCCATATACTCATGGTGAATGAATGGTGGTGTAACTACCCCACAGATCTGGCATACGCAATAGAGCATGCGGCGATGGAGCGGGCTCCCCTCCATCTTCTATATAGTGCCACGCACCTAGATTTCATGCCGCCTGCCGGCAAAGTTGCGATAGGGCTGTGGCAGGCTAAAGTCTGACAGATGGGCTGGAATGGGAAATTCACCCAGAAAATCCCACAATGGCAGTGTACATATCTCTGCCTGGTGGCCGCTCTGAAGGGGTTCCGGGGGTGGGACCTTGTGGGGATCTCGACCCTCAGCGATGTGCTGCGGGTACTACACTGAAATCCTTCCAGCAACTACAGGCGGAATTTGTCCTCCATACAACACAATTCTACAAATTCCTCAAATCTCGACGCACTCACTTGATTAGCACACTCGAGGCCATCCTAGAATTTCCCCATGGAGGGCTGCCTGCTGATGAGTGACCTTGGCCTCCACAAGATCAGGCAAATATATCAGACCCTGATGACCCACACACCAACGACTCTTTACAAGACCCGACTTGCGTGGCAGGCCGACATTCCGGACTTAACGGATGACTGGGCTGTAGTCCTCGCTAGCCGGAGGGGTTCGGCGGTTTCCATGCGATACCGCCTGATAGAGTTCAAATACTTACACCGGGCTTATTATACTCTGACTAGACTCTGGCAAAATGGGCGTTGTCCAGTACCCTACATGTCTGCGATGTGACCAGGGTGAGGGCACATTCTTGCACACTGTATGGAGCTGCACAGAGTTGCAACCCTTTTGGCGCAGAATTCGGTCCTGCCTGAATGAGGTACTATCGTGGGAGCTCCCACTTGACCCGCGACGCTTTCTCTTACATAGCACGGACTACATTTGGGGGGGGGGGGGGGGGGGGGAATAGGTATAAGCAGCATTTACGGTTTCTGGCTCTTACCAATCGCCAAGAGGGACATTGCACAACTATGGAAATCAACATCTCTCCCGACCCTAGCTAAATGGAAGACCGAATTAGATAGATTTATGGGGGCCGAAATAGCTGTGTTCCTTGCTCGGGGATGCCCTGCAAAACATCAGAAAATCTGGACCAGATGGGCGACATCGAGGAATAGAAACCCCCCCCCCCCCTTGCTGGCAGCAGACCCCCGAGTGATGCCCCTTGCTCTTCATTACTCTCTACTTCACCTTGACTGGGATTTCCTACTCAGTCTGTATATGAATACAGAGGCCACTGTGCCATATTTTCTTGTTTGGAGATTGAGAACTGTCTGCATTTTGTTTGTTTCGCCTGCATGTTCGGTAGGTGTTGATAAATGGTAGAAATACGGTTATTTGCATGAGGCTAATCCTTTTTCTCCTACAGGTCATTGTAGGGCTATTGCTCACCCTATCGATGATTAACCCAATAAAATTTGTTGTTAAAAAAAAACACACCAATGAAGATTGTGATAGAAGCACCTAAACATTCACTCTCACAGACCGGAACAACTGCTATGTACGCGGGACTAATGGAGGTGATTGTGCACACACTTAAATAAGCCAATGCTCCCTAACACACCCAGGAGACAATCCATGCAGCCCATTACATACACATTTAGAGAGTCAATTATCAGGAAACGTACATACACATGCAATCGCACACTCACAAAGGGACTAAGACATTCATTCAGATATCTGCTGAAGAACGGACACTTTCAAGTCCACTTACACTTCAGTCTGGGCATGCAGTTTTACTGCTAGGCCTCTCTTCTCATTTAGAACACCTAGGCAAGAAGTACACTGCTGTTCTACAGCATATTAGTGACCACTAGGTTACCTGTAGCTACAGTATAGCACAGGGAGCTATCTGTGTAAAAGTTAAGACATGTAGTCTGAAGTTTCAGTGAGCTATATGTCTCATACACCCATATATGCCAAATTATACATCCATCCTGCCACCCAAATTTCAATCTCACATACCTACGTAGAAAAGCAGATAGACACTAAAACGTCCATACGGACAGAAGCATGTAAACCTTCACTCACAATTGTAATGTATCTAGTGCTAATGGAGGCAGTTGTGCACGCACACACACACACACTTATATAATTCAATACTCACTAACACACCCAGACGACAATACATGCAGCCCATTACATTCACATTTAGAAAACCATGGATTTTACAAAGAGAGGAAGTCCTTTACCAACAGACTTGAACACATATGCAATCACACCCCCACATAGAGACACTCCTTCATATATCTGCTGAAGTACTGGCACTTTCAAGTCCATCCAGAGAAGTAGCTCTTGCATCAAGTCTCGGGCCTGCTACACTTGAGCCTCTGCGTGCGGTTTTACTGTTCGGGCAATCGTCTCATTTAAAACTCATTGGAAAGGCGTACACTGCTCTTCTACCACATAACTCACCACTAAGGTAGGCCGCAGCTAGGCCATAGGCTAGGGTGCTATGTGTTTTAAAGGCAACTCTGAAGTTTCCCTGACCAATATGTGCTCCTACAGACCTACATGAAAATTAATAGAATACTGTTAGCTATATTAGAATAAGAGAACTTTTTATGTTGTTAGTTAAATACTTAAAAATATAATCTGATACTATATAATTAAAAAGGTAAAGGTGCTCATCTTTTTTCTTTTCAGACATCAATTTCTAGTTAACTACAGACAGTTACAATGCCATCAAAAAGTGACAGAAGAAAAACAGCAGCAAGGATACTACCAAGTCAGAACTGAGAAACAAAAGTGGCAAAATGTGAAAAATGCTGGTGAAAGAAAACAGCTGCTAGTAAGCGAATGAAGATATTTCTTAAAATTGTCTGAGCACAACTAAAAACAGTGCAAAATCAAGTTAAAAAAAAACCTACGTTTGTGATCTGCCTGGAAAGGAGAAAAAGTACATGACAAGAGGACTAAAAAACATTTAAAAAAAGGACAGATATTAACCAGGAGTCAGAGGCAATGGCAGGTAAGCAAATCAGAGTTAGAATTTTCCTTAGTAGAGTAATACAGAATCTAGCAAGAACTATGAAGTATAAAAGAGAAGCAGTCAGACAAAAGAAGAAAACAAGTTACTTACCTGTAACTTTGGTTCCCCAGTATTGGTAACTTTCATAGATTCCCATGCTTTGTATCATTCCCCGTCGTCGGAATGGGAGCCTCGGTAAATAGTAAAAAACTATAGTAGTAAGCACAAAGTGAAAAATAGGCCTAGGCCTCATCTCATTTTGTAGCTTATCCACCTCTTTTTGTAAAAGAGACCAAATTTCTGCAGCAGCCAATCAGAGCAGCCTCACCCCATAGAACCTTCCTGAGAGAAGCTCAGAGCCTCAGATTTTCGTAGCCGTTGTATACAGCTATCCACCAAGATCAGAAGAGTGAGCTTTCCCAGGGGAGGCGGGTGGGCGCATGGGAATCTATGAAAGTTACCAATACTGGGGAACCAAAGTTACAGGTAAGTAACTTGTTTTCTTGCCCCAGTATTGGAACTTTCATAGATTCCCATGCTTTGTATCAGAGTAACTAGCAGTAAAGAAAAACATATTTTGCCATACCTGAACCTGAAAATGTGACACATATCTGTAAACAACAGCAGAACACATAGGATCATGAAATATGACAATAATGCAGTATACAAAATATGCAATAGGAAGGCGGGATAGAAGGAAAGCTCACCGACTTATTGGAAAAGATTCCTCAGGACTGCTTGGCCCACTGCTGCATCCTCCTTCACAGAAGAATCCAGACAATAGTGGCGGGTAAAGGTGTGGACACTGCTCCATGTTGCCGCCCTGCAAATGTCCTTGAGAGGGACACCTGCGAATAACGCCGCAGAGGAAGCCATGGATCTGGTAGAGTGAGCACGAACTGCTCGCTGCAGAGGTTTCCCAGCCGCCTGGTGACAAAATTGTATAGCACTGGAAATCCAACGGGAAATACAAGCCTTAGAAACTGCACAACCCTTGCGTGGAGCACTGAAGGAAACAAAGAGCTGTGAAGATTTCCTGAAATGCTTCGTCCGCTCCAGGTAGAATTTCAGGCATCTGTGAATGTCCAGAGAGTGCAAAGTTCTTTCCGCAGGTGAAGAAGGCTTTGGAAAAAATGGTTTCAAGACCACAGGCTCATTCAGGTGGAATTCCGAAGGTACCTTCGGGATAAACTTAGGATTCGTCCGTAGAATCAGCACATTATTCTTAAACTGGAGAAATGGTTCCTCAATCGTGAAAGCCTGGATCTCACTTACTCTGCGAGCCGATGTCAGGGCCAAGAGAAGAGCCACTTTCCAGGAAAGAAACTTAAGGTCAGACTTATGCACAGGTTCAAAAGGGGCTTTCATGAGAGATGACAAAACTAGATTCAAATGCCAGGCCGGAGGTGGCGGCCGGACTGGAGGAAAGACCCTGAACAAACCCTTCAGGAATTGCTTGACAATCCTTGCCGACCATAGGGAAGGACCTGAAGATGAACGTCGGAATCTAGAGATGGCTGCCAGATGGACCTTTATCGAAGATGGAGCCAATCCAGATTTTGCCAGTGAAAGTATGTAAGGCAAGAGTTTGTGCGGAGAAGAAGTATATGGGTGTAAACCTTCCTTCTGGCACCAAACACAGAATCTCTTCCATTTGGCTCGATAGGTCTTGTTGGTACTAGGGGCTCGAGCCTGAGCTAGAATGTCTCTACATTCCCTAGAAAGATCTAAACCCTGGAACTCTCTGAACTCAGGAGCCACGCTGTCAATCGCAGGGACTTCAAGTCCGGATGTAGAACCTGACCGTGAGACATTGTTAGCAAAGTTGGAACAGGATGAAGGAGAACTGGCTGGTCCTGGGAGAGGAGAAGAAGCTCCGAGTACCAAACTTGTCTGGGCCATGCTGGAGCGATCAGAATCATCCTGCACGGTTCCACCTTGAGTTTGCTGATCAACTTCGGAATCAGTGGAATGGGAGGAAAGGCGTAAACAAAGGCGCCTGACCAGGCAATCAAAAGCGCATTCCCCAAGGATTCCCGATGGTGAACCCTGCTTGCGAAGGACAGGCATTTGGCGTTCTGGGGAGTTGCAAACAGGTCGATGGATGGTGTCCCCCATCGAGCAAAGAGTTCCTCCAGAACGGTCTGATCCAGCTCCCACTCGTGAGAGACTGTCCTCTGACGACTCAAAGCGTCCGCCTTGACATTGAGTGTCCCCGCTAGATGTTCCGCAGAGAGGGAGACGTTGTTCTGTATTAACCAATTCCATAGCGTTTGGGCTTCCTTGGAGAGGGTGGAGGATCTTGTGCCACCCTGTTTGTTTATGTAGTGCATGGCCGTAGTGTTGTCCGTACGAACCAGCACTGCCCTGTTTTGAACCCTCGGAAGAAAAGCTTGAAGAGCCAAGCGGATAGCGAGAAGTTCCAGGAGGTTGATATGGAACTTGCGTTGCCCTGGACTCCAGTGACCGCTGACCTTTAGCTCCTAGAGGACCGCTCCCCATCCTTCCATGGAAGCATCCGTTGTTACAATCAGGGGAGATGGAGACAGGAGGAACGATAAGCCCTTGGAAAGATTGTCTTTTTTCAGCCACCAGCTGCCTGCTTTTCTCATTTCTTTGGTAACGACAACCTTGTCGTCGAAGGATCCTGTGACCTGCCGCCACTGTCTGTCCAGTTGCTCTTGTAGTGGACGCATCCTGAGCCTGCAGTGCGGAACTAAAGGAATGCAAGATGAAATCGATCCGAGAAGTGATTTGTACTTGCGAACTGTCAGTGTCTTTCGAGATTGGAGAAGACGAGCTGAACACATTAGTTTGGTCTGGCGTTCCTCCGATGGAAGGGCTAAGCAGCTGTCCGTGTTCAGGATGGCTCCTAGGAACCTTGCTGATCTGGATGGGTATCGAACCGATTTCTCTCTGTTGAGTCGAAGACCTAGTCGCTCGAACAGATCCTTGCATGTCCGGACTGCACTGGACGCTTTTTGAACAGATGGAGCTTTCAGCAGCCAATCGTCCAGGTATGGAAACACCTGAATAGCTTGTTTTCTGAGAAAAGCTGCCACGGGAGCTAGAACCTTTGTGAAGATCCGTGGGGCAGACCGGAGACCAAATGGCAGAACCTTGAATTGAAAGTGACTCTTGCCCACTGTAAATCGCAGATATTGCCTGTGAGCTGGATGAATAGGAACGTGGAAGTAGGCGTCCTCCAAATCGAGGGTCGCCATACAATCCCCCGGATTGAGCAGACGAAGGATGTCCTGAAGAGTGACCATCCTGAAGGACAACTTCACGAGATAAGTGTTGAGCTGCCGTAGATCTAAAATTGGACGCCACTTGTCCTTTGTCTTCCGAACCAGGAAGAACCTGGAATAGAACCCTTTCCCCTTCTGCGAAAGGGGTACAGGCTCTACCGCCCCCTTGGTGAAAAGTTGGTGGGCTTCGAGATGAAGGAGCCTGAGATGTTTTGGAGGGAAGGCATCCGGCGCTCTTGTTGGAGGAAGGTCTTGAAACTCCAATGTGTGTCCTTCTCTGACAATCTGGAGGACCCACTGATCCGATGTAATAATCATCCAGTTGTGTAGGCAATGGGAAATCCTGCCCCCCACAGATGTGAATGAGGGAACAGGAACAGTGGAAAGAGCCACCTGGCCGCTATTGTTTCCTGGTGTTGTCTCTCCTTTGCTGCCCCTGACGTCCTTTAGGCTGCTGGCGAGAGAAAGAACCCCTTTGCGAGTACTGTGGTTTATACGTCTGGTTGGACTGAGATCCAGAAGAATAGCGATTTTGATTGCCTCCACGATAAGAAGAAAAACCTCTACCTCTAGCTCCTCTGAAGGGCACCTTACGATACTGCAATGTACCCAAGGACTTAGCTGTATCCGTGTCCTTTTTGATTCCTTGCAGGGCCTCATCGACGTGCTTGCCAAATAGCATCTCACCGTCATATGGTAGATCCAAGATCTTATTCTGCACCTCCTGCCTGAACCATGTGGCCTTTAACCACCCTTGGCGTCGCAGAACCGCCGAGCCGGCTAGTGCTCGGAATGCGGTGGTTGCAATATCCATTGCCACATCAATGACCTCCGAAGAGGCCCGTTCGCCTTCGAGCAAAATCTTCTTCACCTCCTCCTTAGACGAATCCTGCAGTTCGTCTACAAATGGAGCAAGATCGCACCACATTTGTCGATCATAGCGTCCCAGAATCGCTAAGGCATTGGCTGCCCTAACCAGGAGACTGGCCATAGCTGAAAACCTCTTGCCCACATTGTCTAGGCGCCTGCCCTCCTTATCCGGCGGCGTAGTCATCGGCGTAGAAGGATTCTTGGACTTGCTCTGGGCAGCCTGCGAAATGACCGAATCCGGTTTCGGTTGGCCAAGTAAACATGCCGGACTGCCATCCGGTGCCTTATACTTCTTTTCTAGTCTCGGAAGTACCGGGAGGACTGTGGCCGGATTATGCATAGCCTTCAAGCCCTCAGACCAGACATGCTCAATAATTGGGATGGACCTCACTGACTTTCTGAATGGTTCCTTAAAGTCATACAAAAAGCAATCCGATTGAACTGTGGTCACTGGGAGACCAAATCTTTTGGATGCCCTGTCCATTAAGTTGTGAAACCCTCCAACGTCCGCTGGAGGCGAAGTAATATTATCCGGGTCGGTGTTGTCCGGATCTATAGGGTCAGCAGTATTCCATTGCGCCTGGTGATCTTGATCAGGATCCGCTTGCTGGTCTGCATCTGAAGACGCAGCGTCATCATCATCAGTATCTTGCACCTGTACTACCTCTTGAGGGCGCACTTCCAGCGCAGTGGCACGCTCTCTTGGGGGCAAAGAATGGTCTGCCACAGGACGTAATGTCTGAGGTGGAGGTGTCGGGGGGCGCACTTGTTGGGCTTCCGAAGGCGCCGGGAAACGTTGCTTGTAGTCCCGCAACATAAGTTGTAAATCCGCCACTAAAGTGGATGGTATTGCCACCATACCCTCAGGTAACTGACGCATAGGTTGTTGTGGAGGCACGTGCCTGGTAGCAGTGCGTTCCTCCTCATAATAATGCTCTGGAGCATAGTGCTGTCGTTCCATCTGCTCCTCTTCAGAGCTAAATTCCTGCACCTTAACCTGAAGGTCAGAAGGGCTATAGGCCTGCCCAAATTCACTGAAAGTCTCTTCCTCAGAGTCATCTTCCAAGAGAAGGGTTGGTGGTAACTTCTGAACCTGGCGAGGAGATGTCATCTCTGGCGTGATCTGTTTTCTTTTCCGCGAAAAAACATGTTTATCCGACATGTCCATCGTCGACGAGGTAGTCGTCGACGAGGCCGTCGTCGACGAGGCCGTCGTCGACGGGAAGGTCTTCTGGGTCTGCGACAGTGGAAGTGTAGACATAGATACTGTCTTCGTCGTCGAGGATAGCGTCGTCGACGAGGTGAAGCTCATCGTCGACGATGGAGGTATCGTCGACGGGACCGTCGACGAGCTCGTCGTCATCAACATAGCAACCGGCGTCGTCGACATCGTCGTCGAAGTCGTTCTCGTCGACGACACCGCCGTCGACGGCAGCTTTGCAGACATTGTCGTCGACGTGGAGGTGGTCACCCTCGTCGACGACGAGCAGGATTCCGGAGCCTTGAAAACAGTCGACGGTGTAGGCGTCGACGCAGCCGTCGTCGACGAGCCCGTCGACGAGGCAACCCTGGTAGAGCTGTCCTTTTTAACACTCGTAGACGACGTACCTGGGAGCTTAGTCGTCGACGGTTTCTGCTTCTTGTCTGAAGCGACCTCTTGAGCCGGGGTTGAAGGCTTTTTGACCCCACGATCTTTCTCTGAGGAAGGTGAAGAGACTGTAGAAGCCTTTCTCACCTTTTTTGAGGCCAGTTGTTCCTCAGGCTTACCCTGCCTCTCCTTTTCACCTCGGTGAGGAGATTTTTGGGCAGCCGGCCTGTCGGACCTGTCAGAGGTCCCTGGTAAGGCCTTGTGACGGGACTCGTCTGAAGCAGAAAGGGGGGACCTACCCCTTTTTAGAGACCTTCTGGACGACACCATAGACGAGGAGCCCTCACTCTCCGAAGAGATAATGTCTTTCCGGTCCTTCATCTTCTGAAGCCATGTGAGGAGACGTCCTTCCCTGTCCCTCAAGGTCTTGGCTGAGAAGGATCTGCAAATCGGACAGCCTGTTGGTTTATGGTCCGGATACAAACAGTAGATACAATCCTCATGTTTGTCCTCGACAAACAACCTCTTTTTAGAGCAGGTGGCACAGGCTCTAAAAAGGGCTTTCCTCTCCGACATGCTGAGAAAAAATCCAAGTAGTTGAAGAAAAAACTGAAGAAAACTGAGCAGAGCTCAATGGAGACTCCCTTGCACAACGTGCGGTAGAAAATCTGAGGCTCTGAGCTTCTCTCAGGAAGGTTCTATGGGGTGAGGCTGCTCTGATTGGCTGCTGCAGAAATTTGGTCTCTTTTACAAAAAGAGGTGGATAAGCTACAAAATGAGATGAGGCCTAGGCCTATTTTTCACTTTGTGCTTACTACTATAGTTTTTTACTATTTACCGAGGCTCCCATTCCGACGACGGGGAATGATACAAAGCATGGGAATCTATGAAAGTTCCAATACTGGGGCAAACATGATGAGGGCATAGTTGATAAGGCCTTAGCTCTCAAGAGAAAGCTATTTTAATTCTAAACACAATGAAGATACTAGACAAAATAGTGTTGTCTAGGAGGAGAAACGAAAAGAAGATTTGTCAATACAACTAACTTTTGCAAGGTTTAAAGTGGTGAATGGATACATACTTAGAATACTGAGCCTTTCAACGAAGAAAGCTACTTCCAAGAGAACACATTAGTGCATGCAGTTAATGAATCAGGACGATGGAATGAAGAATTGTTCTCCTATTTCAAAAGAAGTGATGGAGTTGGCAATTAGTGGAAATGATGGACGAAGAGGTATGGGAAGGCGTAGACCTGTCTTTGTATACAAATGGAACTGCAGTGTCTCCAGTATAAGACAGCATTCAATTGATATATTGAGAAATGTCCTACTTCAGTTTCATTGAAGAAGTTTAAAACAGAAAATAGGTCAGTTGCCAAGATTAGATCATGCAAAGGAAGCAAGCATACAAATTTACAATGACTCGAAGAAATTGTGTCAAAGCACCTTTCATCATTTCGGAATGTTAGCTGTACACCCCTCAAAAATGTAAACTTTAGTTAGGAGGCCTTACTATGTAAACACTCCTGCTCTATGTTTAAGAGAAACGAATAGAGCTCTTTTGCATGGTCCAGTTGGAGAGGTAGAAAAGGTTTGCGATGCCATCCAGTTTTGTTTCTTTGGTCCTGAAGAGGAGTGTAGGGAAAATGAAGACTTATTTGCAGCAGGACAAGGGTATTACTGTTGATAATTTTCAAGAAGAGAAGTTTAAGAACAATTGTTACTTACCTGTAAACGGTGGTTCTCCAGTATTGGTGTCTTTCATAGATTCACATGTTTTAATATTCCCCGTCGTCGAAGTGGGAGCCCCACTGTAAATAAATTAGCAATAAAAACCAACAATATATGTATATAGAAACATAATTACATACATTCTAAAACCATAAATACTTATAAGTACCAAGGATAGCAGTAACACATAGGAATAAATTAGAAGAAAACAGCGCTTTCATAACAAATCCAAGTCAATATGTTAGTCCAAACTACAGCCAATCAGGCGCAAGCACCCCTCTAGAACCTTCCTCAGAGGGTCAGGCCCTCAGATTTTCTTAGCACCAGAGAGAAAAGAGTCTAGGAGGATAAGCGAGCTTCTGAGGGGAGGTGGGGGGGGGGGGGGTGTCGCATGTGAATCTATGAAAGACACAAATACTGGAGAACCACCGTTTACAGGTAAGTAACAATTAATCTTCTCCAGTATTGGGGTGTCTTTCATAGATTCACATGCTTGAATAGAATAGTGAGCATAATAGCTGGCCGCAAGGCAAAAGAGCAGTGCGTAAGCATACAATGCAATGAAATCACAATGCTGCCAGACAGATAAATTACTCATATAGGCGGAAGGAAAGAGGCTCATCTTATTTAAAAAGATTACGAAGCATCGCTTGGCCCACTGCTGAATCGGCTTCGTTGATCGTCTCGAGGCAGTAGTGCTTTGTAAAAGTATGCCGGCTGGACCACGTGGCTTCTCGGCATATTTGGTGAATCGACACACCCGCAAACAGGGCAGTAGAGGAAGACATCGCCCTGGAGGAATGAGCCCAAACTGTAGATTGAAGAGGCTTGCCGGCCTTCTGATGACAAAATGAAATTGCTGAGGAAATCCAACGTGCAATAGTTGGCTAGGTAACAGAACGCCCCTTGCACATCCGTCCATAAGCAACGAACAGTTGATCAGACTTACGAAAGGGCACTGTCCTGTCAATGTAGAATTTAAGGCATCTTTTAACATCCAATGAATGCAAAGGTTGCTCCGCTGGAGATTGAAGATTAGCGAAGAAAGTCTGTAAGAACACTGGTTCATGGAGGTGAAAAATCAGTCGGCACCTTAGGCATGAATGCCGGGTTGGTGCGAAGTACGACACAGTCCGATTTGAATTGAAGAAAAGGAGGCTGAATGGTAAAGGCATGGATATCACTCACGCGACGTGAGGAGGTCAAGGCAAGAAGAAGGGCCACCTTCCAGGGCAAACATTTCATATCCGCTGTGTGAATGGGCTCAAAAGGCGCCT
Organism: Lissotriton vulgaris; assembly: GCF_964263255.1. Classification (NCBI taxonomy): domain Eukaryota; kingdom Metazoa; phylum Chordata; class Amphibia; order Caudata; family Salamandridae; genus Lissotriton; species Lissotriton vulgaris. Next base: position 1,053,368,619 of record NC_141685.1, on the reverse strand, counting down.
TCATCAATTGCCCCAAAACAACATTGAGATGCCAGGTAGGAGGAGGACGCCAAATGAGCGGGAACACCCTTAATAGTCCTTTGAAAAACTATTGAATTACTCTGGAAGAGTATAGTGAAGACGACCCATCCTGCCGGAAACAAGATATTGCCGCTAGGAAGACCTTCAAAGTGGAGTGGGTAAGTCCTGATTGAGCCAACTGCAGAAAGAACGGCAGAAGCTGAGCAGGAGAGGAGCGCACGGGATGGATGTTGGCAGAGGGACACCAGTGACAGAACCTTTTCCACTTTAGCTTGTAAGTCTTTACTGTGGACCGAGCTTTCGCATCGGCAAGAACGTCCCTACATGCTGGTGAAATATTCAAGTTGGCAAATTCAAGGTGCTCAGGTTCCAGGCCGATAATTTGAGAGAGGAGGGGTCCGGATGACAGAACTGACCCTTGTCCATTGTGAGGAGATCCGCTCGAGGACGAAGGAGGATGGGTTTGCACTATGAAAGAAGCAGCAGCTCTGAGAACCATGCTTGTCGAGGCCATCTGGGAGCGATCAGGAGAATGTGGCATGGCTGTCTCCGTATTTTCCACAACACTCGAGGAACCAGCAGAATCGGCGGAAAAGCGTAGGCGAATAGATTGCACCAGTCCATCAAAAGGGCTTTCCCGCATGACCCTTGATGGGGAAACCAACTTGCTTAAGACGGGCATTTCCGGTTCACAGGGCTCGCAAACAGATCCATGTTCGGGCGACCCCACAACCGAAACATTAAGTCCAGAGTTGGCTGATGCAACTCCCACTCGTGGGTAGAGGACGCGGACCTGCTGAGGGAGTCCGCCAGGATGATGGAGATGCCTGGTAGGTGAACCGCTGTCAGGGTTATTTGGTGACGGAGCGCCCAGTCCCAGATGATCTGTGCCAGCTGAGAAAGGAGCGGTGACTTGGTTCCGCCCTGTTTGTTCACATAGTGCATACTGGTGGTATTGTCTGTTTGAATGAGCACAGATTCTCCCTGGAGCAGAAGATGGAAAGACTTGAGCGCCAGGAAAATGGCAATGAGTTCCAGTCTGTTGATGTGCCAGGAACGTTGAGACAGGGTCCACTTGCCCTTTATGGATAGCCCCTGAAGATGTGCGCCCCAGCCTTCCAGGAAGGCATCCGTGGTAAGGATGAGCTCCGGAGCGACTGTTAGGAAAGAAGTACCGACAGCGATGTTTGAAGGCTGAGCCCACCATAAGAGAGCGGACCTCATCCGAGCGGTCACCAGGACCAGATCGTTGAAAGAGCCGGTGACCTGACACCACTGCTTGTCCAATTCCTCCTGAATTGGGTGACTCTTCAGCCTGCAATTTGGGCTCAGGGAGATGCAGGAGGACGCCATTGTAGGAAGGTGGATATCTGACTATATAGTTACCCCCAATTTTTTGGCTAGTGTTTAGCTGGTTTTTGACTTAGTTGGCCTGGGATCCTGCTAATTAGGGCCCCAAGCTATCTGCTCTCTCTGTAAAATGGACTCAATGTACTTTAGGTACATCTCCAATTGGATATTGGGTCACCTTGTGAGCCCCTGTATAGTGTACCATAGGTACCCAGGGCATAGGTGCATCCAAGGCCTACCAGGGGCTGCAGCATGTATTATGCCACCCCTGACTGGCCATCCAAATTGACAAAACTGGCTGGTCACTCAGCTGGGGCAAGGTCGTGTAATCACCCCTTGCTTAGGTATAGTATTCCTATACCTACCATTATATATAGGCACATATATACCTATAAGTCACTCCTATGGCAAGCCTTGACATTCCTGAAGGCAGAGTGCTTGGTTTTATGTGAGATGGTGCTCTAGCATGAGCTGAGCCTGTCTGCAGCTTTCAGAACCATGTCCTTATATGTTCTATGATATAGCGATACTATATACTCTTAAGTGCATTATAATCCTCTCGGTTAATGCCAACTTTGGTTTGGCTTCATCAAAACTTGTCGTGTAAGGCGTCATACGCTTTGGAATACTAACCCCCCACCAGTCCTGGCGGCGGGGGTAGCATTCCACCCTTCTAGAGGGAGAAGACATGTAGTTGTAGCTTTACCCGGTTAAAGTTAAACAGACCCTCAGCATCACAAAATGGATGCTGCTTCCACAGACACGAGTCTGACCTCCTGCTGCTGGACAAAACTCCGGCAGGGGAGTCCTGGACAATAGGTTTCCTGCCTTGGGAGGTGCTAGCACCTCCCCAGACAGGCTATAGTGTATTGGGGCAGGGTGGGTTGAATGAAATGAGACACTGCCTGGGGCACACAAGGTGTCCCATGCATAGCCCGGTTCAAACCAGTTGCTGGGGCACTCCAGCCCCAGCTCAAAACTGGACAAAAAGGAAAGGGGTGTAACCACCCCCTTCCCAGGTTCCACCCATAGGAGGGACCTAGCAGGTAATCCAGCCCCTTAGATTGGTATTAAGCTAGGAGCTGTGTCTAGAGACATTAGATTATCCTGAACTGAAACTCTGAAACGAAACTCTGGACCTTCGACATTCTACTGCAACTAGAAGACTGATGAATCTCCCTTGTGGTCAAGGAGTGACCAGCCTGTGCAAACAGGCACCATAAGTGACTTGCCGGTTTGCTTTGTCGACGCTCCCGCGGGAACCCGAAGACTTAGCGACGCAGCCTCTGGACTTTCAGACTTCTGACTCCGACCCACACCCACAGCAAAGCGGAGACCCGTGGCGGACACGAAAGACGTGGGATCAGACTACCTGCAGTACCTGCTTTTTGCTAACTGTGCAGCTTCTGAGGCGTATTTGAAGTTGTGCATTGGGACTTAAGCCCCGAGCCGTAAGTGCACCGAAGCTCAGCTCTTCACACTCCACGAGTGCCGCGTGGGGCCTGCGCCTGCATTTCTCCTCGACGCGTCTTTGCGGTTGCTAGCCCGTTGGCTAGTGGCCCTCCTGAAGACATCCTTTTGAAACCACACTGCTTGCCTGGTTGCTCTGAGCTTGCACCTGCTTTCCTGTAACGGGGAAGCTCCTCAGACCTTGCTGGTCTGAACAAGAAGCCGATCTTCCTTCCTGCGTGGATTGCCTTTGCCAAGGCTTGTTGAATCCAATCCGGAAGCCGACACCGCCAAAAGCAAGATACTTTGTGGGACAGTCCGTATTCAGCTACTGGTTGTCGTCAATGCCTCCTGGTCCACGTGGCTGCAGAGACAAGCTTCCCATCTTCACCTGATTGCAACTCAACATCGCCTGGTTCCTTCCTGGTCACTGGCTAGTGACCCAGACTCGGTCCCCTCTGCTTTCAGGTTCTTCACTGCTCTGATCCACCCTTGGACCCATCCGGACATTTTCCTCCTGGTTGCCTGCAGCATCTTTTTGCAGCTCTCCATAGGATTAGACGACGAAACCAGACACCTATGCACCCGGCTTCCCTGGGTGAGGTAACTCGAGTACTCCGGTGGGTAATTACTATCCAAGTGTCCTAATTAACTGGGTTTTCCCGTAGTCCATCCGGAAGTGCCCGAAATCAACTACTTTGTAAACTTTACATTCCCATTGAAAGTCTATGAGAACTCGCGTGTGTGTTTAGACACTGCACACGCATCCTGTGGGACTCCTACTTCCTAACCTTTGGTTGTTCAGTGTAGCCCTAGCGATTTCCTAGGCCTACTCACCTTTCCTGAAGTGGTTCTTATACCACTTACTTAGTATATGGTTCGTGAGGCCCCTAGGGCAGAATTGTAATTGTGCAACTTATAGTATGCTTATTGAGTAACTTGTGCTGTATCTCGAATTCTGACCTCATAAAGAGTGCAGAGGGGTTGTGTTATAATAAATACATATATATTTTATATATACCTTGTGTGGGGTCCTTTCATTTGGTATTCAAGGGGTTATTATTGACAAAACAATTGGCTTCACATGCTCTCTGAAGTATTAGCCTAAGACTGCTTTGTCCATGCTACCACTAGAATAGCTGGTCTATAAGGTTAACTTTACAACCATCACCATAAGGGTTGTTTGGACTGATACAGGGTGCCCACTAGAATATTGGACATCACGTATCAGGCCAACTTCTCACAGCTATCCCGAGAAAGTATTTAAATACACGAACTGAAACAGGCCCTTTTGAACGTATGAGAGCCACCAGGCGTAAAATCCACAGCTGACGCGCGTGAGACACGGATGCCTTCGCCAGCGAAGTATTCAAAGTGGCGCCTAGAAAAGTCCTGCAGGGAGCTGAATCGACTTGAGACTTCTCAGTGTTGATGGACAGACAGAGTGGAACAGAGTCAGACAGAATTGAGTGTCCAAAGACGCCTGGTGACGAGATTGCGACTTGATGACAGTCGTCCAGGTAGGGAAAGATTTGAATGTCCTTCAAATGTAGATATGCAACCACTGTAGCCAGGACTTTCGTGAAGACGAGAGGGGCGGAGCGGAGGCCGAAAGGCAGAACCTTGAATTGAAAGTCTCTGCGCCCCACCCAAAAGTGTAAGTACTTCCGGTGTCTTGGCAGTATCGGCACGTGGAAATAAGCGTCCTGGAGATAGATGGTGGTCATGAAATCTTCCTTCGAGAGAAGGCGGAGAATTTCTACGAGTGTGAGCATGCGGAAGGATTGGCACTTCAGGTACTTGTTTAAGGCTCGTAAGTCGAGGATCGGACACCATTCGCCGGACTTCTTGAGGACGAGGAAAAATTGGGAATAGAACCCCATCCCCTTCTAAGACTTGGGAACCACTTCGAAGGCACCTTTCTGAATCAGGAGTTGAATCTGTTGGAACCGCTCCTTGAGGTGTGCCGAGGCGGACCAGATGGAGGAGTGTTGGGAAGGAATTTTACAAACTCCAAAGCATGGCCCTTTGATAAATTTGTCCAGCACCCAACGGTCTGAGGTGATTACAGACCAATTGAAAAAGAAGAGGGAGATTCGACCTCCAACTTTGAGCGGGGAAGGCAAGTCATTGCTTTTTAGAAGCGGAGCCTCTTCGAGAAGATTTTCCTCTGTAGGATTTTGAAGACTGCCGTCGATAGGACTGCTGCGACTGGGAGGAATCTCTGATTTCCTTGGCCGTAGGTCCGGTATTGGTTGGATCCGGCGCGAAAAGGAGGTGCTGCGTCCGCGTGCACCACGAAAAGGCTGTTTGCGAAACTGCAAAGTGCCCAGGGCACGAGGCGCCCCGGTGTCTTTTTATGGTCTGAAGTGTGTCGTCCACATGCTGGCCAAAAAGCGATTTGCCGTCATAGGGCATGTCGAGGATCTGCGCCTGAACCTCCTGGCGAAAAGAGGTGGAACAAAGCCAGCCCCGACGACGCAAAACGGCCGCCCCCGCAAGCTGACGAAAACCAGTGCATGCAATATCCACAGAGCAGTCGATTATCTCAGAGGACACTCTCTCTCCCTCCGGAAGTAGCCTCCTCTGCTCTGGAGGGTTCAGGAATGAGGTTGATAAAAAGACATATCCGACCACATTTGGTGGTCATAGCGCCCCAGAATGGCCAGAGAATTTGCAGCCCTCAGTGGTATAAGCCATAGTGGAGAATTTTCGTCCAATGGCATCAAGACAACATCCCTCGCTGTCAGGAGGAGCGGTAATAGGAGAGGACGTATTCCTGGAACGACGTTGTGCAGCCTGGGTAATCACGGAATCAGGTTTAGGTTGTGCTACCAGGCAGGCTGGAGAACCCTGGGTCGCCCTAGTTTTCTTCTCCAAACGAGGAAGAAGCACCGGGATAGAATTTGGCGTCAGCATCAGTTTGACGCCCTCATTTCAGATGAAGTCAATTATAGGCACCGCCCGGACCTTTTTAAATTGTTGGCTCTTGAAGTCATAAATAAAACAGTCTTCATCTTTCAGTACCATAGGGAGCTTGAAGCGCAGCGCTGCTCGTTCCATAAGTTGGTGAAAACCCGCTATAGCCACAGGAGGGGAATCCCCTGGACCCGACGGTGGCGGCGATGGAGTCTGGATTTGATAATCGTCCCAATCAGCCATGTTCCATCATCATCATCATCATCATCATCATCAACTTCCCAGTCTTCCCGATCTGGGCGAACGTCATCATCCTTGTAAACAGTTACATGAACCTGAATAGAGGTTGTAGGTGGTGCAGAAGACGCAGACGGCTGTAGCATTGGAGTAGAGGGAGAAGCGGCTGTAGTTGCAGGCACTGTAGGATGAGGAGACCCCTGGTGAGAAGGTGGAAATCGCCTATTATAATCCTCTAGCATATATCGGAGATTATAAATGTGTGAGCGGTATTTGCGCTGTGGGAACCTGAGCAGAAGGTTCCTCCTCATGGTAGTAAGAATCTTCCTGATCGTCCTCATAGTCCTGACATTTAATAATCGGTTCCAAAGGGCTTCGAGCTGCCCGGAATCTATCATCTACCTCCTCGTCAGAATCAGTCATGCTCCGAAGCAGTGGCAAAAAGAGGTGATGGAGGCTGAGAGTGACGTGGAATGAGCAGCCGATCCAAAGGTACATGCTGATGGTGGTGCAGAGGGTCAACAGCTGGAGCCCCAGAACTGGATGATGAAAATGGCACCAGAGGCAGTGATGAGAAGGAAGGCGTCAATGCCAATAACAGTCGACGGAACAAGTTGCCGATGAAGCAGACGACGAAAAAAACCACAGCCGTCGACGAAGCCGTTGTCGTCTAAGCCGCAGCAGACGAACCAGTCGTCGAAGGAGCAGTCGTCGAAGGAGCAACCGCCGACGAAGAGGCTCTCTTCACAGAAGGCGTCAACGAAGATTTTGATGTCGACGAGACTCCCTTAGACGTCGATGAGGAGATTGTCTCGTCGACGATTCCAGACTTGAAGCTTACGCACACCATCGTTGACACTGAGGTAGTCCACGCAGCCGCCGGCGACGACCCTCTGGCACAAGTCGTCAATGCCGTAGTCAGAGTGGTAGAGACGGCAGATTTTGTCGACGGAACGATAGTCGACGGTACAGTCGACGATTTTGCACGTTTAAGGGAAACATGCTTAGAAGGAGCCGTGGATGCCTGAGAGTCAGATCTCGAGGGCGTAGGAGGAAGAGGAGAAGACACAGCAGGAGCCTTCTGGAGTTTAAGTTTCTTCAGGACTGGAGGTGGAATATCCTGCACACTGCTACGTTTAGAGTTGGCTCTAGACCCAACTGACGCAAGGCTTTCTGCATCAGAATGAGGTGAATCCTTCTCCTTCAACCTCTGCAACCAAAGGAGGAGACGCCCCTCCCTGTCCTTAAGGGTCTTGGTGGAGAAAGTCCTGCAAATTTTACATTTGCCTACCTCATGCTCTGGATAGGGGCAATAAATACACTTCTTGTGAGGGTCCTCAGAGAAGAGCCGCAACTTCCCACAGGAAGCACAAGGAGGAAACAAAGACTTCTTACTTGAAGACATCTCAGAAAAACTGAAGAAATCCACAAGGAAGTCGAAAATCGAGCAGCTCCGGGAGACCCTTCACACGATGTGCGGTAGAAAATCTGAGGGCCTGAGCCTCTGAGGAGAAGGTTCTAGAGGGGTGCTTGCGCCTGATTGGCTGTAGTTTGGACTAACATAATGACAAGGATATGTTATGAAAGTGCTTTTTTCTTCGAATGTATTCCTATGTGTTACTGCTATCCTTGGTATGTATAAGCATTTATGGTTTTAGAATGTATAAAATTATGTTTCTATATACATATATTGTTGGTTTTTATTGCTAATTTATTTACCGTGGGGCTCCCACTTCGACGGCGGGGAATATTCAAGCATGTGAATCTATGAAAGACACCCCAATACTGGAGAATAGTGTTTCTTCAGAGAAACCAAACTGAATGCATTTTTCGTCAACACATCCACTACAAAAGTTAAACTCTGAATGTGGATTTGTATTGAAAAAGAGAATAATTAGCAAGAAAGGTCTCAAAGGTAGAGATATGTACTTGTCATTAGATTTCAAACTTAATAAAACTGTAGGGGTGCACAGAAATTTGGAAGAAGCACTTGTAATTCTAGTCAACGGTGTCCCTATCAAGAGCAAAAAGATGGAAAAAGTCAGAGGTTAGTAAAGTGAAAAAAACTTATCTGGTACAAAATAACATGTACTAGAAAAATTTAGATGGTTCAAGAAATTACATATCGGGAGGATGACATTACCATTAACATGTCAGATTGAAAAAGGTGGATCGATCCAGATCAGAAGAAATTTACAAACACTACAGTATTCATCGTCTGCATATTAAAGAGATCATTGGTGATGATCTTGATCTTTCAAATGAAAGTAGCAAAAAGGAGCTCCCTCAAGTGTATGGGAGAAAAGTTACGAAGCTCACTGTTTTCCACATTATACCTATCTCTTGCTCCAGTAGGAAAATGAGGACCGGCCTGTACAAATATCAGCAGTAGAGTACAGATCAACTAGACTTTATTCCGATGACCCTAGATTTTCCCTATATATATTTCATCTACTATTTAAGAGCGACATGTCTGGGCCATCTTATGCAGTAAATTGTATTCTCAAAACAGGACTGAAACTGCAAAATCTGTCAGCAAGGAAATGAGTTGAGAAAGTTCATGGAAAAGACGAAAACCTGGTAAACAACTTGGTTAATTTAACACCTTGGCTGCTATGACTTTTCCCCTCCTGTGCTGGAACATCATCGAACCCCATTGTTCATGACGAGCTCAGCTCGTCATAAGCACAGCTCCAGTGTGCCTCATGACGAGCTGAGCTCGTCATGAGCAGCGAAGGGGTTAATGGCGTGTCAACATGGTACCAACGAGGATTGGTATAGTCCCATGGTGAGCTGAAAAGCATGTTGAGAAACCTAGGAGCACCTACTTGGTTTCTAACACTCAGTTGTGCGGAGTACGAATGGGATGATTTGCGAGAAAAACTCAAACATAAAAGACAATATGAAGACCTCAGGAGAACTCTGCTCATTGAACCCTGCAAATGTTTGTAGATATTTTAACCACAGGTTTCAAGCAAAGATGGCCTTCATCTGCAACAAAACTAATACTCTTCGCGAAGGGACAGATTTCTTTTGGAGCAAAGAGTACCCACCTAGAGGTGCTCTACATATTCACACGCTGCTATGGGTAAAAGATGCCCTGAAGTTTGAAAAAGACACGGATGAGTCAGTCTTGTCTTGCATAGGACAGTATGTGACATGTATCATCCCAAAAGATACTACGGATAAGGGCTTGAAACAAGTTCTACGATTTCAAAATAATAGGTGTGGGCAATACGGTTATAGAAAATACAGATCCAAAGAAATTGTTTTTACACAAGAAGTCGTCAGGGCCGGACTGGCAACTGAAAGCAGCCCTGGCAAATTTTGCAGACCAGCCCCCTACCGGCGCGTAGCGAGCACGCGCAGCATGCAAGCCCGACGGTTACTAGGGGGGTTTGGGGGTGTTCTCCTCCCAAGAAAATTTTGGAAAAAGACAGACAAAAATGGTGAATTTTACAGCACATTTTATCACATATTCAAATTGTAGCAACTTCCAAAGCACAGTAAATAGTAGATGACTTTACAGAGCACCAGGTTACCCACCCAGTCAAATGTACAGATAGACATTCTTTCAGAGAGCACCAAAAATAGACACAAGTAGAGGATCAGAGAGAACAAAGTAAAAGTGAGACCAACCCCCACATGGTGTGTAGCGAGGAAGCGCAGTGAGCAAGCACTACTAAGGGGAGTTTGGGGGGGGGGGGGTTGTCCCCCAAGAAAATTTGGGAGACAGAAATGCCAAAACAAAGCATCTTTCAACACATTCTTAATTACATATTAAATTGTATTAACTTTTAAAGCATAGTAAATGATTACATTATGGAGGATCAGGATACCCAGTCATAAATTACAGACATTCCTAGAGAGAACACTAAAATAAATGAAATGTCGAGCCCAAAACATGAATTTAAATATAACCAATGTATTCTTCATATAAAATAGCATTAAGACATTTGAAAATGCACTTAACTTCAAACAATTGTGCAAAGGTTGAGTAAAAAATGTACAGGACGTTTTAGGCTTTGTTTTTTTAAGACGGTTTCAACGTCATAACTTTACAGCATAAAAACTACATTCTGATATTCTTTTTCGTATTTTCAATAAATTGTCACTCACATTGTCAAACATTAAGCACTGACATGTGATGTCACACATGAGCACAGGCCACTGAGGCCAGAAACTGTGGAAATGTTGCACCAGGCCAGAAAGCAAGGAAAACGTCACATTAGCACCCAAGATGCCAGAAGGCATGGAAATGTCTCACATGGCAACCTAGCCAGAAAGCATGGAAAATTCACCCAAAGGCTGCCAGGCCAGTGGCACTGGAACACTTTTCCTAGTGTGGGTGCTGCCATCAATGTTGACTGTACATCACTGAAGTCATAGGATTGTGAAAAATTCAAGAATTACACAAAGGACAAGGGTAGCAATTCAGCCTTGCCTATTCCGGGACATAAAACTTATAATTATATGCCAAACCTTTTAAATACACTGCACTCTGCATACTGCACCCTGCCTTATGGAAAGGGCTTGTGCTAGTTGCGACATCCTGGTGACATATGTAGTAAAAGGGACTATTTTTTAGGCCTGGCAACCTTTTGCCAGGTCAAAACGGCAGTTTTACAACTGCACGGGCAGACTGCAATGACAGGCCCTGGCCTTGTCACATATTTAAATAGGCTACTTACGTGGGTGGCAAAATCAGGCCCACTAGCTGTATTTAATGTAAAGTCCCTGGGTACATATAGAACTACATTTCTAGGGACTTCTGAGTAAATTAAATTTGCCAATTCGGTGTAAGCCAATTTGACCATTTTGAAAGGAAAGAGCGCAAGCACTTTAGCACTGGTTAACAGTGGTAAAGTGCACTGAGCCCTAAGAGCCACAAAAATGGCCTTTTTGATGTAATAAAGCAGATCAAACCTGAATTTAATTTGAAGGAATAAGAGTCCGACAAGGACTTATCTAACCAGGTCTCAGCAGTCAGTATGAACAATATGTATCTAAAAAACACTTCACAAGGGAGGCCTGTGGAACACTAGTGCTACAGCTCACCATCCTTGAAGAGCATCTCCCCATGAAGTCTTAGTATCATTTTGAATGTTACACAGGAGAGAGTTTACAGATGCATATTCTTTACAGTTCTTTTAAGGTATTCTGACTGTTATGCAAATCAGATTAGCAGATATGCATGTCCATTTACTTTGAGGAGTTAATAATTGGCATATCCCACTGCCATTGTCTCAGCAGCAAATAGTTACAGACCCTACCACCAACCATTTAGCCCAATCGTGAACATGAAGCAAAGGTTGTCCTCAAGGGCACTTATGTGACAATTCACTTGTGTGACAACTTGTAGGACACTTTATGACAGACATGTGCTTCACATGTGCATCGCATGTGCGCAGCCTTTTGAATCTCCAATGAACATAGATGGATGGATGGATGGATGGATGGATGAGCTTTGATGAGAGGACAAAGATGTCTGCGAAGGACATTGTAAGAGTTAGGCCAGACAGCTTTCACAGTATATCCAAGTTAAGCCCTTGCAGGTTCAAAATAGAACCAGTGCACCATCATATTATAATCCCACGGCCTAGGCACTCATTGTGTTAATACATTCAATTAAAAAATATGGGTTTACATTCCGGCATATCTGTTTCGTGTCCCACCTGTACAACCCACCCGTACAAAGCCAAATAAAAGTGAAGTAGCCATCTCCACTTCTTGTTAGGGCAGACAATGCCTGGCGCACCAAATCTAACTTTAATTATGATGGTTTTCACATTGCCAAGGTATTTAAAATGATCATTTGCCCTTAGAAGGGTAGACACACTTCCTCTACGTCTATATGGTCACCTGCTATCAGCATATACATGGTTTTCTCCATTCAACTAAGAATTCAGATGTGTCCCCACACATATCCCATATATGCATATCTGGGCAAAGAACGTTCAGTGTCTTCTATGCATATTACATGATTATCCGCATTTAGCAAAATCCAGTCTTCCTTGGATGACCCTTCACCGACACAAATGATCTACACAATTGTAACACCACAAGCCTTATTAAATGCACCAAGCTGTATATGTGTCGACAGGGTTCATTTGCTAAGTATCACAAACAAAGCAATACTTCCTTTTGGATGAAGCAATAATAAAGTGCCCAGAAAGCCTTTACAACAGTGATACTCAAAGTACGTCCCAGGCTTGCTTGAATCCAGTGGCAAAGTGAGCAAGGGACTTGGCAGTTCGGGCTGGACTGTTACCATTAGGCACAGGGTCAGACTAATTCGCATATGTTGACTGGGAGCGAGTGTTTGATTGTTTCAGATGCTCCGTCCATCACCACCCCCTTTTGTACCGCTTTGTTCGCCATAAGTTGGCAGGGTATGCTCAGACGTGAGTCCCTTGCTCACTTTGCCACTGGATTCAAGCAAGCCTGGCTGAAGACGGCTGTAATGCCAGAAACCGGTCCTAGGAAGCTGGTTTCCGGTCCAGGGAAGGCATGGCTTGGCAGTTCGGGCTGGACTGTTCCCATGAGGCGCAGGGTCAGACTGATTTGCATATGGCTATGTCTGAACTGGGGTGGCAGAGTGGGCTAAAGAACGGTGATGGATTAAACCCAGATCTGTTGACTAGGTGCGAGTGTTTGATTGGTTCAGATGCTCCGTCCATCACCACCTTCTTTTGTACCGCTTCATTTTTTAAAGACAGGAAATGTGTAAAAATGCGATAGTCTTTTGAAAATTCAAATAGTGTATTTCAATGACCTGAAGCACCATTTTACCCTAGTAAATCAAATAAAGCACTGCATTTAGAAGTATTGTTCTTAAAATTGACGTTTTTCAAACATTAATTTAAGACCGTTCTTGCATCTCCTTACCCCCCTCCCCCAACCAAGCCCGACAACAATTCCATTAGTGATAACATCCAAGCACAGGAGATGGTTTTGAACAGCACTGATCCTGAAGTCATGTATTTCTAGTTTCTCTTGTATGTGATAGTGAACAGAACGGAGGGAAATAGAAATAAAACAATTGCCCAGGGTCACACAATTTGGTCAAGTGGAGAAGCCAGGCTTTATCCCAGGTTTAGTTTCACATTGCGCATTTGAGTTCAGCCACTAAATATACATGCTTTGCTTCCCCTACACCGACTTTACACCCCCCACTGACATCAGTGCGCCCCTCGGTCACACCAAAGACCAAACTTTGTGGCCCCTGGGAAAATGTTTGTGGATACCCATGCTTTACAGTGAGGGTCAAGGGATTTTCCCTTAGTAGTCGTCTCTCGGTCTCAGACATTTAAATTTGCAAAGATAATTCTAGCAGTAGGGCCCTGTATTCAGAGATAAAAGATCCCTCAAAAGAAATGTGACAGGCGAGGACGTTTCTCGTTATTTGCTTGTTGTAAGCTTTCGCTGTGATCATTGTTCCTTTCTTTTTGCTGACTTGTAAGGGAGTGTCATAATATCGACTGTCTGCCTTCGCTCGCTGATCTTTCCGGACTATCACCCAGTCTCCTTCTTGTATGTGGGAGTCCTTGGCGTGTCTGCGCCGATCAGCGTATGTCTTCATTCTGAGCTTCTTCTCGTGGTCTATGTTGACCAGTGTGTCATGGTCGACGGTGATGGTCCGAGGTTGTGAGGCGGTAGTCGCCATGGGTAGGCAAGTACGGGGTGCCCTCCCTAGCATGAGAGTAGCTGGGCACTGATTTGTGGTGTTGTGTGGTGTGGTCCGGTATGCCCTTAATACTTAATTCAGGGTCTGTTGGATGTCTCGATGCATTAGCTCTGCTTGTTGAATGGCCTTTTTAAGAGTTCCCATAAATCGCTCCACAATGCCATTAGCCTGGGGCCATAGGGGTGTGATCTTTTGGTGCTTGAAATTGAGATGTGTCGCAAATTCTGTGAAGTCATGACTGTTGAACGGGGGTCCATTATCAGATTTGACTCGAAGGGGAATGCCCCATGCTGCAAAGATCTCTTCCAGGATTGGGATGACTGCTGTGGCTCTAGTCGATGATATCAGGTGTGCAAATGAGAATCGCGAATATTCATCCATGACAACTATGATGTATTGTCCTGACTGTAATGGTCCAAAGAAGTCGACTGCGACTTGTTGCCATACCCCATCGGGTAGTTCAGACATTTGGAGTGGGGCTGGCGGTTCATCTCGACTAACAAGTTGGCATGTCGTGCAGTCTCTTAATGTTGTCTCTACCATTTGGTCCAATGTGGTGAACCAGACGCGTTCTCTCAAGGCCTTCTTAGTGGCATTTATCCCTCTGTGGCCTTCGTGTGCCAAGTTGATGACTCCTTGACGTAGCTTGTGTGGGATGACAATCCTCCCCCCTCTCAGAAGGAGACCCGTGTTACTGATGGACAGTTCATCATGAACCCGTTGGAATGCGGTCAGGTCTCGAAGAAGTTGGTCTGACTCTTGTGCCATGCTTTTCACGTGGCGCCAGGAGTTCGAGCGGACACGGGTTATGGCAGCTTGTATCAGTGGGTCACTGGCAGATGCGTCTTGTATGGCCTCCAGAGGAATGGTGGGAGGGCATGCTGCATCAATGACAAAATGAATGTAGTCATCAGCCAAGGAGTGAGCAGGTTTCGTGGTGTCCAGGGGGTGGCGAGACATAGTCGGCTGGGTTTTCGGCTTTTCCAGGTTTGTGAACAATCGTGTATATGTAGTCTTGGAGACGCAGTCCCCATCTCTCGATGCGAAGTGGCATCTTGGCGTTGGGATTTCCAAAAATCGTAATGAGTGCCTGGTGATCTGTGACAATCGTGAAATGGTTGCCATAAACAAACAGATGGAAGTGTCCACATGCCCAAACCACAGCCAAGCTTTCTTTCTCCGGCTGGGAGTAGGCTTTTTCAGTGTCTGTGAGGCTGCGACTCGCATAGGCGATGATATGGCGCTGATCTGAATTTTCACGATACTGTGCGAGAATGGCTCCCAGGCCTACTGGACTGGCATCAACAGTGATCTCAGTCTTCTTGTTCGTGTCGAAGAAGGCAAGGTTTATGGCTTAGCTAACAGCTCGCTTGATGATAGTAAAAGCCTGTTCGCATGCGTCTGTCCAGTTGAAAGGCTGACCCTGGCGTGTGAGCTCCCGTAGTGTATAGCGGATTGTGGCGTAATCGCGGATATAGCGCGCGCAGTAGCTTGCCATGCCGAGGAAAGAGCGAAGATCGCTGACATCTCGGGGAGTTGGTGTGTCAACAAGCGCGGCTACTTTTTCCGGGTCAGGCTTCATCCCTTCTCTGGAGAATATGTGCCCATAAAACTTCAGAGTGTCTTTGTGGAATTCACATTTGGCGGCGTTGTGTTAAATTTGCGTTCAGCAGGGCATGACATACTCTGTCCAGGGCTGTGTCGTGTTCGGTTTGATCTTTTCCGAAGACCAGCAAATCATCACTGTAATTGAAGGCGTTTGGAATGCCTTGTATGACTCTCCAAATGGCCTCTTGGAAGATCTCGGCGGCCGACAAGATGCCAAAGTTTAGGCGCTTATAGCGGAAAAGGCCCTGATGTGTAGTAAATGTTGTGATGTACCTGGATTGTTCATGGAGTTCCAATTGATGATAACCTTTATTAAGGTCAAGTTTGGAAAAGACGGTGGCGCCATTGAGTTTTGTGATCATGTCGCTTATATGCGGCCCAGGGTGGCGTTCTCGCTCGATAGCGGTGTTAGGAGCACGCATGTCGACACACAGTCTAACTTTGTTATCCTGTCCCTTTTTGGGGACTACTACTACCGGGGACACCCATGGGGTGGGTCCCGAGGTGCGTTCAATGATGTTGGTTTGTAAGAGTTCTTGTAGCTCATCATCGGCGGCTTGCTGCAGATGGAAAGGCACTTTCCGGTGGTGTTGAGCGATGGGTGTCACACGTTCATCTCTGTGTAATTTCACCTTGAAGTGGTTCAACTTCCCGAGGCCTTTAAAGAGTTTTGGAAATTTTGCCACGATGTCTGGGGCGTCTTCGGTCATGTAGAGGAGTTCCACTAGTCTCAGCCTTTCCGCTGTAGGTAGACTGAGTAGACAGTCAGCTATGTCCGGTCCTTCTACGACATGAATATAAGCTTGAGTTTTCCTGTCCTTGAATGTCAGGGTCATGTGGAAACGACCTAGGCACGTGAGGGGTTTCCGCGCCATCCATGTGAAGTTGCGAACTGTCGCTGGCTCCAGTTTAGGACGTTGTTTCATGCTGTTGTACTCCAACACGCATATGTAGTTTAGCGACGATCCTGAATCTAAAACGAATTTTGCTGGGTGTTCTCCTATCATGATGTCCAGCTTTGGATATCGTTTCAGGCGATCTGGATCTGAGACCATGCAGATGAATTCATCGCTGTCTTGTGATGCGGGTGTGTGTGGTGAGGAATCACTGGACTTGGGTCTGTGTGATCTGTAGGAGCTCACAGTCTGATGTCGGGAGCGATGGGAGCTTACGGAGCGGCCTCTGGGATGATATGGACTCACTGATTGACCACTGGACCTTGAGGAGCTAGATGACTGATCTTCTCTTCCTCTGACAGCACGCACGTGATGTCGTGTGCTGCGGCGTGGAGGTGATGACTTGCGTGTAGATCGCCTGGCTTGACACGCCACCTCGAAGTGATGGTCTCTCCCACAGCGATGGCATCGCTGACCAATGGCTGGGCATTGTCCTGAGTGTGGGTAGTCTTGTCCACACCTATAGCATGCGGGTGATGATTTCGTTGACTTGTCTTGTCTCAAGTCTCGTCCGGACGGAGATGTGCGAGAAGAGTGCTTTGATTTGTGGGATTTGTGTGAGCTCGTTGTATGTCTTGTTGTTTGATGTGCTTGTATCCGAAGGGCGTGGTCTTTCCGGTCAGATTTGTGGGTTCCCATTCGTTTGGCATAGTTTTCAGCTTGGTCATTAATTCTGGTCAGTTCCTCGATCTCCTCCAGGGTGTATGGTTTCTTTAAGAGTCTTCGGCGTAGAGATTCGGATAAACAGCCATCAATGATGCGTAGAGCGTCTTCCGTTTTGAAATTTTTCAAATTCGCAATAACGCGCCATTCTTTTGATGCGTATGATAAAATCGCTCATACATTCGTCCTTCTCCTGAGTTACTTGATTGAATGTATATCGTTCATAGTCGACGTTGCATTGTTGCGTGTTTATCTAGGCTCCTGATCGATACTGTGACCTTATGCCCCTATTCGGCTATAAATCCATTTATTCCCTATATTGGCATAACCGTTCAAGTGCGATTTTCAGAAAGTCATCTCTGGCCTCACACGAACAGAGCCACATTCCAGCATAGTTCTCTGCCACTTCCTTTGCAACCAATTAGTGCAATGACAGAGCAGAAGTCACTATCTGATATTCCTAGATTAACACTCCGAGTTCTTCAACAAGATAAAAACTCAGCAAACCTGGAAATCCCCGCTTGCTGTGTTTTGATTAGTAATGGAACTCTAATGAGCAACTGATAACTATCACTTCCTAGTGACATCTTTAATTGACGTCTTATGTCCAGCAAACTTGCGTCAAACCCGGCACCTGTCAGGTATAAATATTACCAACGTTGCCTTAAGCAAAGAGACCAACAAGAGCTGTCGTGCTGTTGTAAGCTGTTGTGCACCCTGTGTGCATCCCATTGCTGCTGCAGGCAGTACGCTGCTGCTGTTGTCCCTTGGTGGTGAAGCTACTGATACCATTATCGCTGCTAAAGCGCGAACTATGGTGCAGTACGCTTAGGAGCTGAACAGCCGTCCCTCTCAGAAGAGCCCAGCAGATTCCAGCTGCCCGCGGACGCTGTCCCCCACCTCCTCCTCCCGACGCGCTGAAGAGCCGCTGCCTTTCTCCTGCAGAGAAATCCAGCTCCAGCGTTTCCGGTCTGCCCTCGCGGGTGACAGGGATATCGAGCTTCCCCTGAAGGAGATACCAAACCTCCATCATTCTATTCAGAGGTATGGTGTTGACTAAACCCTTAGATGAGAATTCTTGAAGCAAACCTTGGCAAAACCAACTTAACTTAAAGCTACTTACTTACTCCCCTTCCACGTGTTAGGCTTAGGTCAGGCACACTGGGGTAGGCGTAGTTAGAAGCACCAGTTGAGTATGTTAGCCTAATGTATATATGAATGTATATATGTTTTATTACTTTTAAACCATTGTATGGCTAAGAAACCATATCAATGCTTTTACAGTATTATTTCGCAATCCTTATCTTACTGTACGTACTTTTTATCATAACAAGTCTTGCAATTGTGGCAATACATTTCTCTTGTACGAGAAGAAAGTCTGTCAATAAAGGGTTAACATTTATTGAACAAACGCCCGTCTCTCTATTCTCTACATCTCGTGAAAGTAAACTGCACTAACCTGACTGAGTGAAATACCGGTCTATTGTTTCACACGACCCTAGAGATTGACTCTTGATCTGAGGAGCAAAGTTGTCATGTTGCACAGTTGTTGGAAAACTGAATCCCTTCTGGTCTGTGCCAGGGAAGCTGATCACTTCCCATGCAGAGAAGAAAGTTTCCAGTGACCTCTGAGCTAGTTGGTAACACACCCAATTAAGTCTAGCATAGTCAGTGGAGGCCTGGAATATCCGCAGTTCCACGTCGATACTACTGTTTATGTTATTCCAATGCGCAGGGCCTAGTGGGAAACTAGGAACTACACTACAGCATTTGTGGAGGAATCGTCTGTCGAGAGCTCCTTTGACCTCGTCATAAGTTGCGGTCGCTGCATTCGGTAGGTCTTTGATAAATTGAGCTATTTCCTGGCCTATTAAATTCCTCAAGGCCACCAGTTTTTGTTTGGGGTCTTGTACTGAGGAACCAATCATGTAGTCTTCGAAATCCTCGCTCCAATTTTTCCAGGCAGGTCCCATGGTGTTGCCCGGTGTTAGTACCAGAGGTTGTGGTTGTCTCATGAAGGGTGCCCCCAGGGGCACATGAGGCGCCATAGTTGCCCCAGCTTGAGGTGCTGGACCTGCTGTAGCCGCCGGACTGGCTATAGCGTTTCCGTCCGTCGTGCTGTTGCTTCTCTTCCTCGTTGGCGAATCGTTTCTTTAGCGTTTCTTTAGAGCTTTTCCCGCTCTTTGTCGCACACTTCACTGTGTTCTTGGGGTTTGCCTGGTTTTAAGATGGCCGCCGCTCTTGTAACGTGGGTTAACCAATGGCCAGCGCCTGACTTTGCAATGGCCGCCGTGCGGGACGCTATGTCTTTGGGTCTTGGTCGTACCACGTTTTTCCATTCATTTTTTGCCTTCGCGCGGCCTCCGCAGGACTCACCCCAGCTTCTCCGCTACTCTTGATTTCCTTCTCGAGTGAGTTTTCTGCGTCTCTCGTGACACTGCTGCTCGCGTATGTTTTCCGCCGCGTGTGGACACGCGTCATGTACTTCTCGTTTGCGCTCTTTTCTGTTGTCTGCTTTTGCGCCGTATGCTCCGACGGGCTTGTATGTTGGCTCCGGCAGTCTCGGTGTCTGTTTCTGTTTCGCGCCTTTCGCGCGCTTGTGGACGACGACTGCGGACTCGCTGGTCAGGCCGGCTGGGCTGCGTGACTGTGTGGGGCTGTAGGTATCCCACCCTTGTCGCCAATGTCACGATGCGCCCGCATAAATAAGA
Source organism: Lissotriton vulgaris (assembly GCF_964263255.1). Lineage (NCBI taxonomy): Eukaryota > Metazoa > Chordata > Amphibia > Caudata > Salamandridae > Lissotriton > Lissotriton vulgaris. The sequence goes on along the minus strand of NC_141685.1, from coordinate 1,053,349,018 downwards.
CTCAGGAGTCGGAGCTGTGCTGGGTCACGTCTTACTTTATTCCCTACCAGCACCTTACTGGCTTACAAACTAAAACCTTTTCCTGTTCCCGTTTCCTGTCTGGCTGCCTGTCCTGTCTGAATACAGGGTCAGGCATTACGACATTACAAGGGGGAATCAGACCCCCACTTGGAATGATCTCCTTTGAAGTTGCGCATATTTTTCTACGTTCGTTCACAGTCCTTGATTTCCAGCCAGACTCTTTTCCTGGCATGTGCCTCAGACCCAGCTGAGGACGTGCACTGGGCACTGGGAGACTGGGGTGCAAGGAGTGAGGTCAGGGGTTTATGAGATACAGGCTAAGGTACCCCTGGAGAAGAGGTGTCCGCCAGCCAGCTCTCACCTTCAGCCATCTGCTCGGAAGTTACAACCGAGAAACCACGCAGAGCTTGTTCTGGGTATTCCAGTAGGACAGCTCGGTGGACTGAACATGCTGCACAGACCATTGAGCAACGCGCATTTCACAGCTTAGGGTCGACTCAGACATTTCTCCATCCTAGGACGATTTAAGTAGACCTCAACTGGGAAATAATAACACCTGTGGTGTTGGTACTTTAAATACAGATCATTTTATTTAATATTGGTACTTTTTCAAATGGGGAAGGGTCGGGTGTGAAGATACGAAAGCATTTTAGCTATTGAACTTGTACTGTTTTAAAAGGTTTAGGCTGCGAAAATTTGTGAATTCCTGGCTTTGCGCCAGATCAGTTTACTTTTCAATGCTAACTGTATTTCGCTGACCTGCAAGATTTTTTTCATAACCACTTAGTTGCTCTTGACTCTGTTGGTAGTCACAAGGCCAACCCTGCATCTCGAGTTTAATTCTCCTTTCCTCCTAGACACTGGTTTCCTCGTTGCAAGGCTTGTCAAGTCTATCTATTGTCGAGCTCTGCTAGGATGCTTATGCATGCTGAAAGTGCTGAATAGTACATTATGTGCAGATTGAGTCGTGCCTCTAAAAATGGTAAAATTTGTTTTTACCTTTGGAGATGCTAAATAGGGATGTAAATTGCTACATGCAAGCGACCCTAAACCACAGATGGGCCTGGCCCATAAAGCCTTCATTGCAGCCCGACCGATGCTCTCCTGTTGCCTGGACACGAAGAGCTTGTGTCCTCGGAACTCAACGGGGCCAAAGTTTAACCAATAACCAGGTTTTTTATATTAATTTCGAATCAGTCGTGACGCACCCAGACAGGGCCTGGCCATGAATTCAATACAAACTACTGCTCAGGAGACTCACGCAGGGAACGGTCACTCACCTGCGGGCGCCAGGCGGCAGACACAGGGACAGGCTAGAGAACTAATTACATTATGGGGTGCCTCCAGGCTCCGCTCCAGCCTCTCTCTGTGGTCTCTGGCCTCCTCTGCCTCGTAGTCACGCGCACTTTCCATTGCGTGACCCCCAATGAGCTTGCGCATGATCACGAGGTCCACTGATTACAGACCAGTGGCGGCTGGTGACATTTGAAAGTGGTGGGGCGTAAATTGATATTCATACTGCACCGTAGCGAGCGTAGCGAGCGAGCCGGGACCCCCTAAGGACGGTTCAGGGGGAATTCCCCCCGAGAAAATTTTGAAAAAATAGTGGAAAAATGGTGCATTTCCAAGCAAATCTGAGAAAGCAGGAAGGTTAATAAAGCAATTGTGAAAGTGCAGTTATTACATTAATAAAGAGGTGTCATATAACATAGGTAGCTGCTTATTCAGCATAACCACAGAGCTTCAGAATAGACTTTGAAACACAAAACACAATGTATTGCCGAGTACCTCACATATGTATTTTAATAACAAACAAATAAACAGGACGCAAACTAGCAGCATTCAAACAGAGAATTCTAAAACCTTCCAGGCTGGGAGCCCGGCTGGCATCTCTTTCTTTCTCTGTATCTCCCTCCCTTTCCTCTCTCTCTCTTCAACTGCTGTCTTTCTACCTTTTCCCTCTCTTTCTCTCTCTTCCTATCTCTCCCTCTTTTTCTCTGTTTCTCTCTCTCTGTTCCTCTCTCTCGCTCTCTCACTCATGCAGAACACGGGGAGGGTGAGCACAGGTCAGAGAGCTCCCAGCTGCCTGTTTGGCCTCAGCCCCTCTCCCTGCATGATAGCTATGGGGGCCTCTTCCTCCTCCGGTAGGGTGTATGTCCCAGGGAGTGTAACACACAACAACACCCCTCCCCAGAGGCTATACCAATGGTGGAACCGCTTCAGGGTGGTGCTGGAACTATAGATAGGCCTGTGTGTGCCCTTACTGCACCAGGTGTGATTTCCATGAAGGGGGGCCCTGTGCCATGAAAGTGGGAGGGAACTAGAATGGAAAGAGCCCTGGAATCAAACCCTCCTTGGCACACATCCTTCAAAGACGTACTGTCTGGCCTCCACTTCTCTCTTTCGGACGGTGACTTCCTGCTCTCAGCAGACCGCAGACCCCCCAGCCCTGCGGTGAAGCTCCACAAGGGGATGTGAAGTTTCTCCTTCACACATGACGGAAGCTGTACTTGAGTGCTCCGCCCCCGTCCCTGCGTGTGCCCTTCCTCTCCAAGAGCACCCTAGCGCTGCGGTCAGAGATGCCCACCTGTGCAGCATGTGATAGCATCTTTTCAAAAACATATTTTACGATAGCATCTTAGAACCAATTATTCATTGCATACCTTTGCAAAAAAAAATAAATGAAATTCAGCTTAAAAATATATGTATTTGTAATTTGGCAACACATTTTCAAAACGGAAAATATATTTACTTTCACTTTAGATAACGATTCAATCAACTCGAGTAACCCAGTTTGCACAAATCCTGATTTCAATCAGATCCAAATCACAGACACAACCACCTAAATGATGCCCATATGCACTTGTCATTTCTAAACCGATACGAATCTATAATAAAAACCAGCATTTTGACTTAACAAAATAATTAAGGTTGAATTTTCTGCCAGAAGACATGGTAGTTCATCTTTGTTATGTGATTTCCGTGCATCATCGGTTTTAAAAGACTGGCTGTTTTCTACGTCCCTCACATAGACAATGGGGAGACTTACACGGAAAGCTGTAAAATATGAAGGAAGTGGTGTAAACACAACACATTATGTAAATATTGGATATGTTCCTGCATTCTTCCCATTGACAGATGCAATCAATCTTTCATTAGGCTTATGCTGCGTAGCGTGAGGCAGTTACAGATGTAAGGTTGTGCCAGTTTTAGAAAATCCTTTTACTCGGGCACTACTCAGAAAATAACATTAATTGTATACTAGTAGGGGTATTTTAGCGCACACACCTAGCTGGAGAGCAAAGGGGTGTTTACCATGGGCCTGTGGCCAGAGAAGCAGTTTATGGTTGTTAGCGAAGAGGGAGTCAGCAAGGATTTTAGGCAAAGTACGTGAATTGCAATTTATTAATGTTAGCGAAATGGGTGTGGGTAACGTTTCAAGAAATGCATGCTCATGAACGAGTGTGTGTGCATACTCACAAGGGTGCTCGAAGAGCACACACCTCACTATAAAGCAACAAACTGCTGGCCAGAAACCCTGAGATGCTGTTTTATAATTGCAGCAAACGTACATGATCGTGCACTATTTGTGTGGACATAAGTAAGTTAATTCATGGAGCACACTCCTAACTACGACGCAACAAGATGGCGATGCCAAATTTCGACGGGTGCTTCGAGGTGCAATGTAAGGCCGTTTGCACGGGGCATGAGTAATGATTTCACTCATGTAGTTTGATTTACCTCTCTCACTTTACATCTGTGCTTAGCTGGGGTGAGATTCTTGGAACACTTGGAATGGCCCGGTAAATTGAAAGCAGTTTATTTATTTGGACAAACACAGGATCCCCACATAGCATTTTCAAAGATGATAAAAGGTCAGCAGAGTTTTGAGCATGAACATACTCAAAACATATTAAAACCAGATTAATATGTACAATTTCTTTATTAATCAAAAACACACTACAAGACATGAAAAGATGCCACTGGGAGCTTGCTTGTCACGGTTTGTTTATGGTTGACAAGTGACTCGGGCTTTGTCATTACTGCAGCGAGTTGGTTGTGGAGTGTGCATAAGGTTGGAAAGGAGCCGGTGGGGTGGTAGACAATATGTACTTACTGCTCAAAAACACAGAAAGTATTAGCAGCTACTCAGTGGTGGTTCTACAAATGGATATGCTATCTGACCTCTTGCACACTATTCATCTCAATTATTATAACCTCTGAAAAGCTGCATGTGTAATGTATGAATGTTGTTAGCGCTTGCGCTTCATAGCTCAATCTGTATAGATTTATAGAAACAAGGCTAAGGACTTCGTGACTAGGCCACTGCAGCTTGAACCCGCCATTGTCACCAGCACCGTCCGTCAATTAGTGCACAAAACACAACGGCCCCACCAGAAAGTAACTCTCACACACTTAGCTCCCGCCCAGAACAGCTCGCACTGAAAACAAAGCCCACCACGAAGGATACACCACACTTAAACATCTATCTCAATGACTACAGTTCAAACCAAGCACATCTAGTCATCTAATATCTGATGAGTTCCTCTTCGGTTTTGGGACAGCCTGTCAATCATGTCATTAGGGAGCCTGTGCCCTGGAAGAGGCAGGCCTCCACAAAGCAATAACTGCATTCATCTAATCTGTATATGCACCCAGCCAGCCACGGCAGAGTCACCATGATAAAAAAAAACAATAATCTGCACTGCAGCTCGACAAATTACTTTGCAAAGACAGGTGTTTCTTTACTTTTTGGGTCTGCGTGTTCTCCGGAATGCGAGGTGACTGTTTATGGCTTGGGCATTACTACAAAGTGATATTCATTAGAATAACCTTCACTTACATTGAAGGTTATTCTAATGAATAGCAGTGCTCGGCAGCAGTACACAAGACAGGCGATGCTCACAGCTGCCACTTTGCCCAACGCTGCAGCTTTCACAAATTCCTTGCGAGTCAAAGTCAAATGTATAATGTTCAACAACTGGGAAAATTCAACCCAAGCATTTTGCAGCGACTAACAATCCTCGCTTGGTCTAGAGAATGATCAAATGTTCCAGAAACATTGTTAATCCATCATACGGCGGGCACGAACAAGCCTGACCTATAAATAAGCATTGTATTCTATTCAGCTGAATTTATTGTAAAATAAGACGTCTGAATACTGTGCGTTATATACGAACTGGTTTAAAGTAATTGCTCGGATACTACAGTATGGCCCCGTACTACTAGCATAATTTTCAAATGTAAATGAGACTAGTACCGTACTAGTCTCATTTACATTTGAAAATTATGAAGAGCAAAGGACTGAGACCACGTGTTGCATTGACCCAACAATGAATTGCAGATAGACCGCAATTCATTTCCTTCCCTTGTACAGCACAACTGGCACATATCTACCCCACACTTTTTTTTTTAACTAATCAATGCTTAGATTGTAAACAAAAAAAGTGGTAGGCCTAAACCTATTGCTGGGGTTCTGATAGGCTCAGCGAACGTATGTCAACGGGGGGATAGATTGAACATTATTAGCACTATTTAGAGAACACCGGTCCCACAGACACAAGCTGCCTGTGGCTTTCGCTCCTTTCCCCTGATATCCCGCCTAAAAATCGTTCATAATGAAGACAATAAAGGAAACCCACCTCACGGTTGTCACTAGTGTCCGCTCAATTTTCCCACAGCAAGCTCTCACAAACGTTTTGGTCCCTACCGCATACTTGAAGATAGCAGTGCTACCACAATCCCATTCTCCCACTACATACACAGCAAGCAACCAGAAATTAGATAAAGTGAGTTGGCCAGAATTGCAGGATGCTGACCTGACGCCTGTTTCCCAGCTCCATCACTGGCAGCTCTAGACATCTTCTTTTACTTTTGGGTAGGACGCTGGTGTTCTAGTTTGTAATTGGATGTCTCATTAACAACGATGCACGTGGTGTGTTGCATTCATATTTGATCCCAAATACAACGTATTGCATCTGCTACAAGAGAGCTCTCAACTGCCACCTGTTCATAATTTCGAAGGCAGGTGTGAGTGGCTATTACACATTCACAACCTAAGCATTCCCCTATGGCGCCAATGAATAGCCAGCGGTGGCTTGCACGAGAGTGACTCTTGAGTTACACTCTTCAGTTCTAATGTCATTAAAGCGAGGAACACCACCCAGGGTTCAGCTGCGTAAACAATGAAATATTTACATGAACTACACAGAAAAATGTCACACGATATTCTGCTTTCTCCTTGCTTGCACCAGGGTGGATTTGGGAAAATAATGTCACCCGCAGGTCATGCTTATCTCTACACAAACAAAATGCTATTAACTAGATGCATTTTAAGTGTTTCGTGCACAGAGCAGAGTGCTGCGAGAACGGCATTTTTTGTGAACAGGGCAGAGTGGAGTATGCAGGGCTTTGTTTTATGCGCTACCAACTTTCCCGCAGGACAGTTTTTCATGCACATGTCAAAGTGTGGGTGCAGGACAGTGTTGTGTGTATACTGCATAGAGCAGCTTCAGGGGAGAATGTGGAATGCAGGGCTCCGTCGTACACAGGTCTGAGTGTAGTGTCCACTCCAGAACACTGTTCACACATAGGTCATACTGTAATGCACTTGGTAGTGTTTCGTGCACAGGTCAGAGGGTGAGAGAGAGTAGGACGTTGTTTCGTGCGCAGCCCAGGTCAGAGAGTGTGCATTGCAGAAACGTGCGTGTCTCATGCTCAGGTCAGAGTCAGTGTGGAAAGTAGGAAGTATTTTGTGCACAACTAAGAAGAATGTGAACATGAACAATAGGACACTGTTTCGTGTAGTGGTCAGGGTGTTGAGAGGAGTGTTTCGTGCACAGGTTAGAGTGTGGAGACCAGGTCAGTGTTTTGGGTACAGCCAGGTCATAGCAGTCGCGGCTCGCTTGGTGTCGTGCGGGAGGTGTGGGGGGGGGGCGGATTATTAAAACAGAGGGCACATGCAAGCACTCGCACTGCTCCGCACTTGTACAGACACAATTTAAACATGGATATGTTCCTGGATCCCCCTGTGCAAGCGTCTGCTGCTTAGATTTCACTATAGACTCAGCCCTTACCATCATATCTCTGTTACCAGCCCATCATGTCCTGATTATCTACATTGATTGCATCCCTTCTTTGGCTAAAACTGGTATGGTGGGGGCAAGAAGACTGCTCTTTACGGGACACCATTTGTGTCCAAAGTGTTCCATTGCATCAGTTCTTAGGAAGCCCATTACTATATCTGATTTCCCCTCGAGTGCTGTGATCAATTTTTTTAACTAATGAGTGCTAGTACCCAAAGCTCTGGTCAGAATCCTGTGGCAGGCGCTATAAATGTGCGTGTGCCGAATACCAAAGCTATGCACGTTATGATATGTATATACAGATTCTTTGTGAAACATAAGCAGTCATATATGCATCCATGCATCAGAAAGTATTTCCAGAGCGCGCATCCGAAAGTGTTTCCACTGTTCAAGCAAAAGTCTGCATTCCGTTCTCAGAACCCGGATTACTTGTGCTTTTTAAAACGTCACCAAAGTTCTCCAGGAAATAACTAAAAACAAGCGCACTTTACATAAAGACCATTGCACTTTAACTAATAGGGTGTTGCGCTTCAACTAAACACCTATTCCGCTCTCAGTGCGACCAGAACACATGTACCAAATATAAATGTCAGTTTTCAATCAAATCAAAGTCAGGAAAGCGTGCATCAAATATTAAAAGCAGTTTTCAGGAAAGTGTGCACCATATATCAAAGTCAGGAAAGCATGCATCAAATATTAAAAGCAGTTTTCAGGAAAGTGTGCACCAAATATCAAAGGCAGAAAAGCGTGCATCAAATATTAAAAGCAGTTTTCAGGAAAGCGTGCATCACGGACAGTTCATTCCACAGATCGGCGAGTCTCGCCTACGCACAAACAAGACGAGCATTGCATTCACAATTGCACAACAATAGCCACATGGCTTACTACTGGGCCAGACCCCGCCACATAAAATATATATTTAAACAATACTACCTGAGGTCCGACTCCTGAGCAGGCCCCGGGTCCGTTGGCGCCACTACAGACCCTCGGCTCTCAGCTATGTGACTTTCAGTTTTACACTTGACTTACTCTCTAGTCTCTTCCGAGCAGCCAACTGCCACACGCGCTGCACCATCCTGCTGCAGCAGCCAATCCTGGCGCCGCGTGAACAGCGCCACTGCGCCAGGATTGGACTACGAGCAGGACACTATCTGCCCTACATGAGACCTGGGCCCCGGGTCCCCCTATGTATCTGAGTGCTAAGGAGGGAGGGTGGGGGGGAAGGAAGGTCTACTGTACGCATGCGCGGGTAAGTCAAAACATTGACTACTCCGGGATTTAACATGCGCAGGCAGCACCTCGCTGCCTGTCTGTGTGACCTGCCTGCCTGTCACTCTGCTGCAGCCCCGCCCCCCACGGCCCACTTCCTTCTGGATGCCCGATTCGGCCGGGCTTTTCCCGGAACAGGTAGCGCGCCGTGCGCTCGGCTCAAATTTCATTTTAAAAAGTATGATTTATTTTTTAAAAGTAACTATTCATTGGCAGTGCAGTCGTCCATGGCTAGTGGGGCAACGCCCCAACGCCCCCAATGGACGCACCGCCACTGTTACAGACACCCACCCTAAGGTGTGAAAGACTGTACCGCAGCGCGCAGACGCGGCTGAAGAGACTGAGAGTAGACATCACAGCAAGCAACGCATCATGGAGCAGCCACCCAGGCCACAGGTGGACTTTTAATAAATAGGCTAGCCTAAATGAAATTAAAATGGGTGACATCAAGGACACGGACGGTGCGTGCAGCACCAATACCAGCAGCTGCATTTTATGGGTCCTAATCGGCCCCACAGCAAAAAAAAACAGCCCCCACCCCATCCAGCCTACCGTGGGATTACCCAGTGGCCGAAATTACCAGTCAGGCCCTGGAGGTCGCTTAAGAGTCCCATGACCTGTGATCTCAAAATGAAGAGTGCACAGCTTTTGACACACCCTCCATGAAGATCTCAGAAAAATACATACAACCTAAGAAGAGCGAAGGCATTGAAACATATATAAATGACTACAACCCTGTTATTCTGAAGATGCGGAATGCAAATATTGATCTACAATTTATTGCAGACAACTACATTGCTGTTGCTTGCTATGTGACTTCATATATAACAAAGTCAGAGAAGACAGATTAAAGATGTGGTAGGAGATTGCTGCAGAAAAGAGTCTTACAAAGAAATTGCACAGTTTCAGTTTAAAAATGCTTTCCCAAAGTGAAATAGGTTCTTATCAATGCTTGGACAGGTTTAGCTCAGCTAGTTTGTTCCCCAAGTCCAGAGTAATTGTGTGAGGAGCCTTGCAAACAGTCATAAGAGTATTATAGTGTTTCCCCGAAATAGAGTACCTTGCAGAATTTGATTCAGAGAACAGACATTCTTAAGACTAACATGCTGAATACATACTACCCAAGGAGTAGTCATCTTGAAAAAGTGTCTATGAAGTACTTCAGCATTATACATATAGAACACATGTAACTGAAAACAGCAGATGGAAGCTATGCAGACCTTGGATGTGAGGGTTGTTTAGCGAGACACAAAGGAAATCTAACCACAGAAAACTTAGTAGCCAAACTCCAGAGAGAAGACAGGTATGTCTACTTGGCACCTTTGCAGTTGTTCAAGCCATGGTGAACTTCAACTGAACCAGATTTGGAAACTACAACTGTTATGAAGACTCATTCAATGCTGTGAAAGGCAGTATTGAATGTCCTGTCTTTCCAATCTACTTCCAAATGTAGGAAGATGAGATTTAATAGGAAGAAACAATCGCTGCTAAGATAGCCAGGGAGAGTTCACAAAGAAGCCAAAGTACTGCACCAGCAAGTCCAGATCCTCTTGGAAAACCAATAATTCAAAACGACAGAGCTATAGCTATGAATGAGGTGGAAAAGGCAATGCAGCTAGACAGATAGGAAATTGGATATTGAACAGTTAGTGGAACAACTGAACAATGAACAGAGAGAAATTTACAACAACAAAGTTAAAGATTAAAAATAGCACAAATTTGTCCATGAGAAGAAACTTCTTATCATCTTTATTTCGACAATATTGTCATTAAAGAAGTCACATTACATTCAACGATAAAATTTAGCACACTTCAGTTCAATTCATTACATTAAAACAACCACCAAGTAATATCCATTGTGCTATATATCATCACAGAAAAGTACAAAATCGATAAAAAACATAACATGATCAGAGAGCCCTTCCCTTGTGTAGTGATCAGAGAGCCCTTCCCTTGTGTAGTTAGTAATCAAAACTTCCCACGGCTATGTACATGTATCTACCCTCTCCCAATGGGCTGAGCTTTCAGATAATTCCGTCTCACAATCCACATTGCTGCTAAAAATTTGGTTACAGCAAAAACGATTAGAGGGGAAAGATCAGTTTTTAGTATTCGGAATGATTCATGGCACGGTCTAATAATCCCCAAGTTTTTACAGATTGGAACTATCCACTTTTTTCTTGGGATCTGATATCCAGGGCAAAAAAACACGACATGCAATTCATTTTCTGACTCCGCAGAACAGCCTGGGCAGTTTTTTGGGGTTGGTGGGCACCATTTGCTTGTAAGGGCTCTGATTGGCAAAGAGCCGTGTCTCCATTGGAGAAAAAGTTTCCTGAAGCCAGGAGGGCTGATATAATTCATAACAGGCTCGAATTTGTAGTAGTCCTTGGTCATAAAAAAATGTGTTGGACAGAGTTCCTATTTGAACATGTGATAGGCGGGCAGTTAAATTGTATTCAAAGTACAGATTAGCCAGCTGCTTACGTGATATACTAGTACATGCTTGCTCCGGGTTACTCCACATATGAAGGGAGGCTCAGCCTCTCGAATTCCTGTCTTATGTATTTTAACCAGGAGAGTTTCAACGCATTGGGCAGTTTTAGGACATCCACAAGCTCTTGCCTGTAGGTATTGAGCTCTGGAGTTACCCAGAGTCTCCTCCAAAAGGTCAGGGGTTTAAGGCCCAATTCCTCATTAAGAGGTCTAATGCCCAGGTCGAACCTTAGGGGAAGCAATGGCGTACTAGATTGAAGTGAAACCAGCTGCCTGAGGAACTTGTTTTCCGTGACGACTATCGCGGGGGTACAATTGTGGCCCCACAATTCACGGCCGTAGATTACCGCCCCTCGGGCCTGCAATTTGTATATTTCAAGCGGTGGTCCAATTGGCTTAACTGTAGCTTTGCTTAGAAGTTTAAGAATGCCCTCCGCCTTTTGAGTGATCTTTAATTGAGATTTTATTTGATGTTGAGCCCAGGTCATACTCTTATTGAGAGTGAGACCCAAGTACTCACACGTCTGCACTCTTTCAAGCCGGGCTCCTCCAATCATATGACTTGGGCGCGTTATTTTCGGGGGGTTAAAAATCATGAATTTCGTTTGAGGTATTTATTTTCAGCCCCCGTTCGCAACAGAAATTAACAAAGCCGTCCAAGGCTCGCTGGATACCCATAGGAGTCTTTGAGAGTAGTAGGGTATCATCCGCAAACATAATCGCGGAGACCCCAGCCCCGGCGAGCCTTGGAGCGTCTGTTGGGGACCGCATTCAGGTGGGCGATTACCCCATTGACGAAGAGGCAAAACAGGGTGGGCGCCAAGACGTACCCCTCTGCCAACGGGGAAGCTAGATGACAATTTGCCTTCTCTCCCACACCTGACCTGCGCGAAATTCTCTGTGTGGAGTCGGATTATAATGTTCAGTAGAGGGGCAGGAACGCCCATATCTGAAAGCACACTCCACAATTTCCTGCGTGGGACCAAATCGAATGCCGCACGTAGATCCAAGAAAACAGCATAGAGTGAACCACCCTTGATTTTAGCCGTTTTCCAAAAAAGCATGGTTAGTCGGAAAATCTGGTCCGTGGTCGAGACGTTCTTTCTAAAGCCTGCCTGATATGGACTTAAGATATCAGACTCCTCCATCCAGCCCTCAAGGCGATCTAAAACCAGTCTCGCAAAAAGTTTCTGTGAGACGTCTATTAGGCTAATCGGCCTGTAGTTGACTGGGAGCAGAGGTGATCCCTTCTTGAAGGTAGGGACTATCTCTGCTCCCAGCCAAGTACTTGGGACCACCATACCCCCTACAATTGCGTTAAAAATCAACGTTAAATAAGGGGCCCATATCCCGGGTTCATGTTTAAAAAGATCTCCAGGGACCTTGTCCAGCCCCGGGGCTTTACCAGCTGGGAGTCTAGCGATAGCATCCATGACCTCCCCTTCTGTGAACTCATACTCCGATATAACTGGGACAGAGGTAAACTCTGTGCCACATATGGGCAAATTCCCAATGGAGTTATCCCCCTGGTATAGGATATGAAAGTGATCTTCCCACACCTCTGCAGCGATGTTGGGTGCTACTGCCAGCTCGGGTTCAGCTGAACCTGTAGTTATGATTTGCCAGAACTTGCGGGCATCCTTCACTGCAAGGGCAGATGTTAGGTTTGCCCAGTACTCGTTCCCCCACTCAATCTTAGCATGATGAATTAGTTGCCGGTATGCTATCCTCCTGAGGTTTACGAGTGCCCTGTCATTGTTTTGTTTCAATGCCTCAAGGAGTTCTCTTTTCGCCAGTCTACAGGCCCTGTTATACCAGCTGGGCTTGCTACCTGCCCTGCTCCCTCTGAGATCAGGAGGGTTTAGGATTTCAGCCAGGCTATAGTAACTAATACCCTGTTAAGTTCTGCAAGCCTATGATAGGTTTCATGCGCCGGATGTTGTACCTTTAGTACGCCTGCAACTTCTAGGGCTGGGATAAGCCGAGCATATAGCTCCGCCACTTGATCTGGATGAGTGACCAGCTTGTCCCATCTTACCCTGCGTCTGTTTGAAAGAAGGGCCCTGTTGGCTGGACCAGACTCCAGTGTAGAACTGCCCTTTAAGACACTGGGAAGGGCAAAATCAAGGATCAGTGCATTATGATCGCTCTCTCCCCTGGGAGCCACTCTGAAATCTAGTACCCTGTGCCAGGAACTACATTCTACTAGGATATAATCAAGGCGTGCCTCCCTCCCTGATTTATTAAAGGTGTTCATTGGAGGAATGTCCGATTTCACCCTGCCATTGCAAGCCCTGATTGAGTGGTTCAGCGTCAGGGTAGTTATTTGTATTGCCAGAGCCATCCATGACCTTACCGGGGGCCCAGCCACTTGAGGGATTTTCCAAACATCATCCTCCTCCTGGTTTACACCATCCATCAGACCCACAAGTGGCTTGAAGTGGGAGTCGAGGTCTCCCCCTATCACAAGTGTCACTCCCTCAGGAATATCTCCAAAAAAGGAGGCAAGCTCCTAAATGGCTCTGGACTCAGATGTAACACTCACAGGTCTGGTATAGATGTTAACCAGGGCGAGTTTGGCACCATTCCGCCACTCCAGGATCACACATTGCACATCCTCTGATGCCGTATTCATGACTCTAGCAGTGCAGCCTAAAATCAGCTCTTATCCAAACCGTTAACCCTCCCGACGGTCTGCCCTTTCCCCCCATCTTGCGGGGACTGAGTATGAGGCAACCCTATTCCAAATTGTTCTTCCCGTGCCCACGTTTCCTGGAAAAGACATACATCGGTCACGTCTATAAAAGAAACCTAGTCAGGACAGGCCAGTTTGTTACTGAGACCTGCAGGAAACTATTTTGATTGTAGTTGGACCGGGGGGGGGGGGGGGGGGGAGGGGGAGAACGGCATTGAGCTTGCTTGGAGGGTTCTTTTACACTAAAACCCGTCGGTCGTGATTCATGATTACTTGCTGCATGACCCAAGTATCTGGGTTGTCCACCCCTAACCCCTGCTGAGCTGAACTCTCAAAGTCTATTTCCCGGATGTTAGCCCCAGGGGCATCCTTCTCAATGTAGTCAGCAGCTGTACCTGTTAATATGGAAGTAATCAATAGGCCTAGAAGTTTCATAGAGATTTGACCTGAAACCTCTGGTATGACCTCTTGGGTCCACCCGTCAAACCCTGAGTCCCATGGCGAATTTGCAGGTGGGTGAAAAAAGGACAAGGGGGATGGCTGAATTTCTGTGTCCCCCGTACTGCCTAGCCAGTTACAGATGTGTGAAACAATAGCTGGGTTCCTAAAATTTACCAGGATGCAATCCCCCTTGATTTTCTTTGGGGTGTATCCCACCCACGGAGCTCTTCGAACCATCATGATTTCGCAATTAATATTTCGAAGGAAGGGGTCTGTGAATATTCAACCAGCTCGCCACTTTATTTTTCAGGGAAGCAAAGCTTTCTACTACAGGGTCTCTAAGCTCAGGGACACCAGTTACGACCACTACGTAGGGAGCAGCATCAGGGGGTAAGTTGACTACATTTTTCGAATTTGCTCTACTTGCGTCTTGCGCAGGCCGAGCACCCAACCCCGTTAATTTCCTAGTCAGCCTGTTGGAGTTCGCAAAAACTGCAGACTCGGATATCTGCGCTGAACTAGAGGGAGAAGTTTGCACAGGGGCAGTTACTGGTATAGGAGCGGTGGGCAGATGAACATTAGCTACAGTGGGGGGGGGCTAGGAGGACAGGTAATTACTAGGCTAGGGAGGTTAGGTGAAGGAACAATAGGGTAGTTAGGTGGTTGGGAAATTACTAAGCTGGGGGGGTTAGGTGGAAGAACAACCCCCCGTTTGCTCCAAACATTCTTTGGGTAGTCCCCATACTTTTCATAAGGTCCACAATGCCCCCGGTGGCCATTTCTAGTGCTTGTAGCCTACACTCAATACAGTCTAGTCTAGCCACCATGGGGTCCAGCAGAGATTTCATGGTATTGCTTAAAGTACGGGTAAAGTTATCTTCCCCCCCCCGGTATGCCCCTCCCCAAACCTGAAAGCAGCAGGCTGTACTACCGTCAAAGTTTGCGGGGGCAGACTGCAAATATTATTAACTGATGGAGGGGAGACCCGGTCCGCTGTGGGACCCATAGTCTAAGTAATGGTAGCGGGAAGATCTAATTTAAGCTTTTTCCCACCCTTGGTCTGCATCCCTCGTTTCCTTTTTGGAACAGCCCCTTCCCTCACCCCTCGTAACTGGGGGGAGCTAGAGTCCTGCATCCCTTCAGATAACAGACCATTATCAATCATTGGGACAGAGGTGACCTCAAGAATAGCCGGCAGTCACGTGGCAATGGTGGATAGGCCTTAACTCTTGCAGGACGGATGATATTGTTTGGTCAATACTGACCATAAGGGCGTTATGTGAGTCCTCGCCTTTTCAGGGGTTTTAGCGTTTGCCATTAGACCCAAAGAGGATCTCCTGACACTTTCAATCCCCTGCGAAAGTCTTCTTTCTAAAATCGTTAGTTCATTTGACACCAGTGATTTAGCTCTAGTGAGAAAATTGTCCAAAGTACTTGCCGCCATGGAAGAGGATGCCGTGGCTTTGCTTCTCAATTCTCTTGTCGTCATTATCCCTGGTCTTTGGCTGAATCTCTAGTTCAGGTTGTGAACGGGCAAGGCGGTGTTCAAGGGCAATCAACTACGGACCAAGAGAGGTGGCCCGGTCCGGTCCTGCTCTGTCTGTAGCGGGCTAGAACGGGCCCGCCCTTGGCCCGAGCTTCGCCCGGCGCCCACCCGCGCGCGTCCCACCTGCGCGTGTATAAATGAGCCAAAGTAGAAAGTGCTGAGGGGGCGGGGCGGGAAGAGGACCCAGGTGCAGCCGGTGACTAAGGCGCTGGGCAACCTGGTCCTCGCAGTCCCGCAGTTAGTTCGCAGAAAGGCCCCAAATCAGCTTTATCCCCTGTAAGGCTGGTGGCGTCCCACACAGAGGAGCCGAGTCCCAACACAAGTCTTTCAACCTCGAGCGGCAATGTGAATGTTCTTCGCATAAGCCAATATTACTGTATAAATCAGTGGACAAGATGGATATGGGAAAATCTTCCTTATTAAAGTTCACAGGCTATCTACAGAAGACTACAGATTTAAATTGGTCATGTCTAGTAACTGCGCAAACAGTATCAACTGTACAGAATATTAAAAGGAATTACTCTACATCGACTACTAATGCTACCTGTTAAACATTAAACTGGAACACCAGAAATTCTGGCGACGCTTGCCATGAGGTATCAAAAAAAAGTAGCTTCTAATCATTGATTAAGTGAGCATGGTATCGAGCATAATTCTTGCCTTCATACAATTAAGAATGCAGCAGAGGAAAACAATTGTGTTCGGTGACTTACTGCAACTTACCCCTGTAAAAGGGCAACTGGTTTTGGAAACACTTCTGCATAATGAAACAAGAAATTCTATGCGAAGTATGGGCAACGTCTATATTTGGTTAAACTTGGAGTACAGAATTAGTGAAAAATATGCACCTAGCATCGGAAGTGGAATATGGAGATGTACGGAAAGATGTGGAAGTGCTGACAAATGAGGGGAAACATGCTTTGGACAGTCACCAGATCAAGAGTCTATTCCAATCTTATCTTACAGCAGGAGACCTAATGCACAATTTCATTAAAGATCAGAAACCTATAGTTTAATGCCAAAACTCCAAGAATACTCCAAGCTTAATGAAGAATAACTACATTTGGAAAAAGATGATATTTGGTAAATTACAGCTATTGATAAAATGAAAAATAAAGGAGTCTCAATACTACTGACAGATAAGCTAAATTGGATTCTTTTCAGAAGTCTATCATAAAATGCAGGATTAGAGAAGCGTTTATGTAGAAGCAAAAATTGTTGAGTTAATTTGCGTCATAATTTTAATTTTGAGGAAGGTTTGGTAACTGGTGCTATGGCTAAGATTATCAATTTTCCAAATAAAGAAGAGGTTGAATAGTTGGCTATAAAATCTGATCAGACTGATAGCGTCAAGCAGATTGGCCAATGCGTTTGAAGTCTTTCATTAGCAAAAAACGTGCATGTGCAGCACCAGCAGTTCCCACTCTCTAGCGTATGCTGAAACCATCCATAAATCACAAGGTTTAACAAAAGCTGAATCTACACTAATGCTGTAAGTTCTGTAATCAAAGAAGGAATGTCATTTGTAGCATGGTCACAAATTAGAACATTGTCCGGTTTGTTTTTGATTGATTTTGTTGAGAAGAAAGTTAGTGCTGATGAAAGCTGTATAAGAGTACAATCAGTTAAGAAATCTATACGCTCCTCATTTAGGGCAATACCCCGTTTATGAGAAACTGATAAATTGTCAGACGCCGAAGATTACAAAACGGTCTACGGACGCTCCAGAAAAAAAAAGTACAATCCAGAGAGTGTTCTAAAGAGAAAACTGGGAGATGGAGAGAACGTTACCAGTTGGAAAATAGTTCAGGTATCAATTGCTATGCAAATGTTGCTCTGAATATACTGTTCCATTTACCACATGTAGTAAACCAAATCCAACAAAAATCAGATAGAGGTGTCATAATGAGTCTTGTTGCTCAAGGAAAGTTTTGGAGGTGATATGTCAAGGGGGGGGGGGGGTCGAGAAAAAGGGGTGGGATTAATAAAAAAAAAAGTATGGCCAACCCCTTCCGTGTTAAAAAAAAAAAAAAAAAAACATGAATACACTGAAAAAAACCCAAAGATTACATTGACATAGTTAGGTTCATATTTTAAACATACAAAACCATAGAAACTCTATAACTCATGCCCTCAACAGGAGATTCTATCACTTCTTATTCGACTTCACGAGGCAAACTTTGCTAGGGTACGCTGGGGTTCCCAAGGCCAGCTCACTGACCCGATGGAAATCAACAGGAGGATACGACAGTGTTGTGTCTTTGCTCCCGCTCTTTTCTCCCTCTTTGGGAATGGTGTAGTCCAGTATCTCACTGGTTCCATCAGATGCTCCAATCCTACCGGGGAGATAAAGTGTCAACGCTGGTATTGGCGGATTATACTTTGTTATTATCAAAAACACCAAGTGGGTTCCAACTGCTTTTGAATTGCTTTAAAACCTTTTGTGACCCATGCGGTTTAGAGGTTAATAACTTAAAGACAAAGCTTCTCCTGCTCAATCCACACAAATCATTTAAAGGCAAATTTACAATAGGAGGGTCCCCTTGGAGAGGGTGAATACTTTTGACTACTTGGGATTACCATCTCCGATGATATGTCATGGAAACCCCATGTAGATAAGCAGGCGCTTAGGAACAGAAATTGTTGGGGCCTTGCTCAAGTAACATAGCACCTCCTTTACTAAACCAGTGGCAGCCCCAATTCAGATCTAGGAGGCTAAATCTGTGGGCCCGCACTCTATGGAGCGGAATCATGGGGGCTTTGAAAGGATGGATGCTTTACTGAACTCAGAACAAGTTCCTGAGATCCCTCGTCTCTCTTCCGCAAAGCATGCCACTACATCCGTTAATACTAGGCATGAGTAGAGCCAACATTGTAGAGAAGGCCAAGCTTCGCCCCTTACTATTCTGGCTGCACATTTGGTCCACCCCGGAGCTGTCCTCATATTCCGCAGCCCTAGACAAAGTGGTTGTACTCTACCGTTCCAGGAAGATTGGCTGGATTTGCAATTTGAAATCCTCTCTAAGCGCATTAGGCTTAGAGGGCCACTGGGACACTAAGGATACATTGCTGCCCCTTCACAAAGAAAGACTAAAGAAAAGCTACTGGGATTGGGTAGTCCAGGGCTTGGTTACCAGCTCCTCCTGGGGACGTTTAACCTTGGATTTCTGGAGTTTTTAAATGACCGGATCCTACAAAAAATACTTTTAAATCATTACCATTCCACTGGACAGGAAACTATATGCAGTTCCATTTTTGATCACTTCCTTTAAACTCATAC
The DNA here is from genome assembly GCF_964263255.1 of Lissotriton vulgaris. NCBI lineage: Eukaryota > Metazoa > Chordata > Amphibia > Caudata > Salamandridae > Lissotriton > Lissotriton vulgaris. The sequence goes on along the minus strand of NC_141685.1, from coordinate 1,053,330,185 downwards.
AATAGCACCTGGAGGCAGGCATCCATTTCTTCTCAGGATTGCCGCAGGTGCACATCTACTTTAGAGTCGATCGCCTACGAGTTCTTTGTTTGCCCTAAGTACTCTTGTCCAAGACGCAAACGGTTGAAACCAATCTGTAGGCAGCTGGGTACGTGCCACTATGTTGAGGCACTTCTGATTTTAAAATACGATCCCAGCCCGGCGATCGTTTGCGGCATCGCCAAGTACTTGGGTCACCTATGGGCAATAAGAAGGAGTCTGTTAAAAGTGTGAAACCTTTATACAGATTTTATTTTTAGATATTTTATCCATACTGTTTAAAATTATTTTGTGCCTCTGTACTAGGTCTTTTGTGTAACCTTTACTAGCTCAGAGTGCTCAGAGCATAGAAATCGGCCAGCATTGCAGGCCTTGTCGCCTGAGTGGGTCAAGGCAATGGCTTTTCCATCCATGGTTCTATCCTCAGGCAGAGCCCACCTAAACATTGTTGGATTTTTAGATTGTGTCCCTATGGATATTTGTATTCCTTGTTATTAACTTTTAATTGGTTGCCAATGCACTAATGTTGAATGTACTGCATCTCAGTTTATGCACTCCTCCATTTGGTCCTTATTGCATTGGTTCAGTTTTAAAATTGTTTGTACTTTGTTCACTGTACTTACACTTTTATGGTCTAAGATCGAAATAAAGTTTAATGATGATGATGAGAACTCATGCCCTCAATAGCACTGTTAATTTACCCCACATATTGTGACTAATGACATCTTTCATAACATCATTGATAACACTAACATTTCCAGTAACACTATTAATGAGAAAACTGCATGGCGAGGATAAGAGTTAGTTACCTTAGGGCACTATTTATAGTTACTTGAAATAACGAACAGGGGAATTTCTATGGCTTTGTAGGTTTAAAATGGGAGCCTAAATAGAACATCCCTGTTGCCTTTGTTTTTTTCAGTGAATATAGATATATAGAAATGGATATAAATCTATAGTCCTTCACCACCCTCCCAAAAAAATGGTTAAAGTTAGGTGAATTTGTCAGTGCCCACAATAACTTTTAGAAACACAAATTCACCAGTTATAGTTAACAGAGCCAACTATAACTTGCACCAGCGTCATGCACTGCTGACATAAAACACTCATGACATGGTTAATGACATGGATGATATCACTGATATCTTCCACAGAGTTTGCTAGTTTTATTTTTTTGATAATCAACTTTATTAGATTTATAACATGTAAATTCATTGGTTGCAGGTCAATAATCATTGGGATGAGCACGACAATGCATACAGTTTACAGGGAAAAGGGAGGTCCATCGGGGTGTAGCACGGCAGTCCAGACATTAAATACAATTGTACATAAAATAAAATGAAGGCTGATCATCATGTTGGCAACACATTTGACCATTTACCCCACACTTTACGGAATAAGTCAGGGTAGCCCCGGGCTTCGAATAGGGCTTCCTCCTGGATCCCACACCAGTACACTCCCCTCCCCTTCTCCATCCCTGTATAGTAGGTGCCTTAGCCTGGGACCAGTGCGCCGCTATGTCTCTTGGCCACCGCCACAGCTGTCCCAAACAGGCGCTTCTCCACCCTAGAGCCATCCAAGCCGTCAAACATCCCCAACAACATACCATCGGATCATGGGGAACCTCCCATCCCAGTACCTGCGTGAGTTCACGCTCCACCCCCTCCCCAAAACGGTGCCAACGAACAGCACCATACCATGTGATAAAAGAAATTGGCGGGGTGGAGGCACATAATGTACATGCTGGAGAGGATTTCATCCGGGCCTGGAATAGACGCGTCGGGGTAAGATATGCCGCGTGAAGGTAATAAAGTTGAACCAGGCGGAACCTGGAGGATGTGGTCAGGGTTTTGGGCGCCATAAGGGCATCCCTCCAGTCCGCCTCTTCTAGGGGGCCCAGCCAACCCTCCCATCGAGCCCTGAGCCGATCTAGGGAAGCAGGACCATTGTTCACCAGGAACCGGTAAATGCGGGACACTCTTTCCTCCCCCCTCCCTTCCTAGGTTCCCCATCACCTGAGCCTCCAGCGGGCTGAACTCTTCCAGGGAGACAGGGGGTGAGACTTGTATAAAGGGCGTGACTGAGTTGTAGGTACTTATAGAGTTGAGAGTGAGGAAGGGCATGGCACTGCTGAAGGTCCGCAAAGGATTAGATGTTGTCCCCCACCCAAACATCTCTGAGCACTGAAATCCCGATGAGTTCCCACGGTCGGAACCCCGGCAAGGACGAGACCTCTTGCATCAAGGACCCATGCTAAAGTGGCGTCTGCGGAGTGAGTTTCCGGTTCCACCGTACAAGGCGTAGGGCCGTGCACCAGGCCAGAAACTCAGTCCTGGTGGCATGGCCTGTGGCACTGTACTACCACATAGAACAAGCACTGGCGTTGCCAATAGGTCTCGCAGTAGGAAAGTTTGAGCTATTGGTTGTGTAAATGACAAAGCCCTTTATGTATTCAAAATGATAACAACAGTGAAAGGCATTGTTATTTGCCATTGTAATAGTTCCACCTGTCGTACTGCGAGATCTATTGGCAACGTGAGTGGCGTTGCATGTGTGAGTGGCGTTGCATGTGTGAGTGGCGTTGCATGTGTGAGTGGCGTTGCATGTGTGAGTGGCGTTGCATGTGTGAGTGGCGTTGCATGTGTGAGTGGCGTTGCATGTGTGAGTGGCGTTGCATGTGTGAGTGGCGTTGCATGTGTGAGTGGCGTTGCATGTGTGAGTGGCGTTGCATGTGTGAGTGGCGTTGCATGTGTGAGTGGCGTTGCATGTGTGAGTGGCGTTGCATGTGTGAGTGGCGTTGCATGTGTGAGTGGCGTTGCATGTGTGAGTGGCGTTGCATGTGTGAGTGGCGTTGCATGTGTGAGTGGCGTTGCATGTGTGAGCGGCGTTGCATGTGTGAGTGGCGTTGCGTGTGCATGTGTGAGTGGCGTTGCGTGTGCATGTGTGAGTGGCGTTGCGTGTGCATGTGTGAGTGGCGTTGCGTGTGCATGTGTGAGTGGCGTTGCGTGTGCATGTGTGAGTGGCGTTGCGTGTGCATGTGTGAGTGGCGTTGCGTGTGCATGTGTGAGTGGCGTTGCGTGTGCATGTGTGAGTGGCGTTGCGTGTGCGAGTGGCGTTGCGTGTGCGAGTGGCGTTGCGTGTGCGAGTGGCGTTGCGTGTGCGAGTGGCGTTGCATGTGTGAGTGGCGTTGCATGTGTGAGTGGCGTTGCATGTGTGAGTGGCGTTGCATGTGTGAGTGGCGTTGCATGTGTGAGTGGCGTTGCGTGTGTGCGTGGCGTTGCGTGTGTGCGTGGCGTTGCGTGTGTGCGTGGCGTTGCGTGTGTGCGTGGCGTTGCGTGTGTGCGTGGCGTTGCGTGTGTGCGTGGCGTTGCGTGTGTGCGTGGCGTTGCGTGTGTGCGTGGCGTTGCGTGTGTGCGTGGCGTTGCGTGCGTGGCGTTGCGTGTGTGCGTGGCGTTGCGTGTGTGCGTGGCGTTGCGTGTGCGCGTGGCGTTGCATGTGCGAGTGGCGTTGCATGTGCGAGTGGCGTTGCATGTGCGAGTGGCGTTGCATGTGCGAGTGGCGTTGCATGTGCGAGTGGCGTTGCATGTGCGAGTGGCGTTGCATGTGCGAGTGGCGTTGCATGTGCGAGTGGCGTTGCATGTGCGAGTGGCGTTGCATGTGCGAGTGGCGTTGCATGTGTGAGTGGCGTTGCATGTGTGAGTGGCGTTGCATGTGTGAGTGGCGTTGCATGTGTGAGTGGCGTTGCATGTGTGAGTGGCGTTGCATGTGTGAGTGGCGTTGCATGTGTGAGTGGCGTTGCATGTGTGAGTGGCGTTGCATGTGTGAGTGGCGTTGCATGTGTGAGTGGCGTTGCATGTGTGAGTGGCGTTGCTGCATGTGTGAGTGGCGTTGTTGCATGTGTGAGTGGCGTTGTTGCATGTGTGAGTGGCGTTGTTGCATGTGTGAGTGGCGTTGTTGCATGTGTGAGTGGCGTTGTTGCGTGTGTGCATGTGTGAGTGGCGTTGTTGCGTGTGTGCATGTGTGAGTGGCGTTGTTGCATGTGTGCGTGGCGTTGTTGCATGTGTGCGTGGCGTTGTTGCATGTGTGCGTGGCGTTGTTGCATGTGTGCGTGGCGTTGTTGCATGTGTGCGTGGCGTTGTTGCATGTGTGCGTGGCGGCGTTGCATGTGTGCGTGGCGTTGCATGTGTGCGTGGCGTTGCATGTGTGCGTGGCGTTGCATGTGTGCGTGGCGTTGCATGTGTGCGTGGCGTTGCATGTGTGCGTGGCGTTGCATGTGTGCGTGGCGTTGCATGTGTGCGTGGCGTTGCATGTGTGCGTGGCGTTGCATGTGTGCGTGGCGTTGCATGTGTGCGTGGCGTTGCATGTGTGCGTGGCGTTGCATGTGTGCGTGGCGTTGCATGTGTGCGTGGCGTTGCATGTGTGCGTGGCGTTGCATGTGTGCGTGGCGTTGCATGTGTGCGTGGCGTTGCATGTGTGCGTGGCGTTGCATGTGTGCGTGGCGTTGCATGTGTGCGTGGCGTTGCATGTGTGCGTGGCGTTGCATGTGTGAGTGGCGTTGCATGTGTGAGTGGCGTTGCATGTGTGAGTGGCGTTGCATGTGTGAGTGGCGTTGCGCAGTTGAGTGGCGTTGCGCAGTTGAGTGGCGTTGCGCAGTTGAGTGGCGTTGCGCAGTTGAGTGGCGTTGCGCAGTTGAGTGGCGTTGCGCAGTTGAGTGGCGTTGCGCAGTTGAGTGGCGTTGCGCAGTTGAGTGGCGTTGCGCAGTTGAGTGGCGTTGCGCAGTTGAGTGGCGTTGCGCAGTTGAGTGGCGTTGCGCAGTTGAGTGGCGTTGCGCAGTTGAGTGGCGTTGCGTAGTTGAGTGGCGTTGCGTAGTTGAGTGGCGTTGCGTAGTTGAGTGGCGTTGCGTTTGCTATTACTTTATATTTACATCGGAAGGATGAACCGCCCAGCTGACATTACTTGAATTCAGAATTCTAACTGCAGAACGCATGTTGGTCAGTAGCAGCGTTTAACTTTAGCTCGTTGACCAATCTGGGTATTGAAATTATCAACACATTGTCAGCTTGTTGCAGTTTTGGCAATTCCGCCATGCCTTCCTTATAAGCCACCCCCGTACTATTCACATTTATTAATGTTTTAATTGTGTGCATTTTTTTTTATAGCAGCTCAGGTTGGAAGTATTTAGAACTGGATAAATAACGCACAGCTCTACAAATTGCGGCCACTTGAGCGTACATTAGGAGCTGTTAGGAGTGGCGCTGATGACTTCCTTCTCTGCTTGCATGTGCCGTTTCTTTTTTGAGCCCTCATAAAAACTAATCTGCGGTCGGAAGTAGCTCTGAAGTTTTAGGTGTGTGCACATGGGCAGGCAGTGTGCTAGCTTGGGGCACCTTGAAAGACACTGCAAGGAGCTAATTGCATAAGACAAGAAGTTATGAATTGCTGTGGGTACATGATAGGCCACGGTGAGGTAATTGAGCAAAATGATAGAGAATGTGAGGAGTTTGCAGTGCCACGATCAAGGAATTGGCCTGTAACTCACTGCAACTAGCACTTTTCACAAGTAGCCCCAGGTGACTTTTCTACACGAGTGTAATCTCACGTAAATCATTATTGTGTTTAGTGTGTCTCTTAGATTTCGGGTGCGGGTGCTTGGCTCTCAAATGTAACAAGAAGCCAACATTTTAGAAGGGAGCGGCCGCGCTCGTAAAAAAAAAAAAGAGCTGAGGCTGGAAGGGGTTAATATACCACAATGGCTGCATAAAGGTGAGAGGAAGACGGAGCCTCGGTGGGTCCGTAAAGTGCTGGGAGGGCGCTGGAGCAACAAAGCAGCAGGGCGTGTGGTTTGAGGAGGCCTGAGGCAGTATGGGGAGGCAGGGACATCAGACGCTGGGGCTGCCCATTCATACCTGGGTGAGAGGAGCCACAAGGCTGCATCAAACTCTGATTACCACTGAAACTGTTGGAGAGGAAGTAGAAAGCGGCACACACGAGTTTGGTGGGGGGGGGGGGGGGAGGGGGGTGAATCAGATGTTGAACATGCATTGGCGGCCGCAAAATTAAATTAAAAGCATGCAGGCATGTGTGACTTTCTACGTCATGAGCTGGAGCAGTGCGTTCCTGCGGGGTGCAGAATCAAATCATGTTGCAGAGCTGGTTGGATTCAGCTGCCTAGGAAAGCTAATTATGTAACATGTTATGCAAGTGCATTCTCTGTTGTGGAACATTCTGTGGGATTACTTTGTAGTGCGATTTAGTGCATGGGGAGGGGGCATATTTACAAGGCCAGGAGAGAAAATAAAGAGAAACAAGCGGAAAACGAAAGCCGCCGGGAGAGCCTGGGTCGGGAATGCGAGCGAGGGGAGGCAGGCAGATTACGAGGGAAGCCGGATGGGGGCGGGAGAGCCTGGTGGGGGAGCCTGAGGGGGGAGGAGAGAGTGCGATGCGAGCAGCAGCAGGGAAGGCAATCAAGCGGAAAACGAAAGCCGCCGGGAGAGCCTGGGTCGGGAATGCGAGCGAGGGGAGGCAGGCGGATTGGGAGGGAAGCCTGATGGGGGCGGGAGAGCCTGGTGGGTGGGCGTGAATGCGAGAGAGGGGAGGTGAGCACACAGGAAGGTACCAATGTAAAAAGTAAAAATTAAACAGACAAGCGGAAAACGAAAGCCGTGCAAAACTAGATGGGCCGGCCAGCAGTGAAAAAAGTAATGTTTCGGGAGAGCCTGGTGCGGGAATGCGAGCGAGGGGAGGCAGGCAGATTACGAGGGAAGCCGGATGGGGGCGGGAAAGCCTGGTGGGAGGCGTGAACGCCGGATGGGGGCGGGAAAGCCTGGTGGGAGGCGTGAATGCGCGAGGGGAGGCAGGCGGGAGGCAGGCGGATTGGGAGAGAAGCCTGATGGGGGCGGGAGAGCCTGGTGGGTGGGCGTGAATGAGGGGAGGACTGGGCTGGGCTTGCATGCGATGCGCGTGCATGTACACGGGCACTGCATGAAAACCGCGGGGCTGAAAGCCCTTTGGTTTGAAGATGTTTTCGCCACATGAATTCTCGCTACGCTCGATGCGCTTGCGCGCATCGATAGGTCGCGAGACCTAAAAACCTGTATCTGCGCGAAGTCTGACGTACTGAGTTCCACGCGATATCCAGGGTTGGACGAGCCGCCCGCACACCAATCGTGGATGACGATAAGTTTTGTGGCCAGGTAATAGAGGTGGAGATTGTTTATCCCCATACCACCGTCAAAGAGGGGAATATGACAGTGCGCCAGAGATAAACGTGGACTCCCACCTCCCCAGAGAAACCGGGTGAGGACACCGTCAAGCTCGCGGAACCAACTACCCGGGAGGTGGATAGTAATGTTTTGCAGTATGTAAAGAAAACTGGGAAGGACCATCATTTTGAAGAGTGCACTCCTGCCCAGGTGGTTAAGGGGGGGGGTCTGCCATCTCTTGAGATCCACCTTCATCCTGACGACCAAAGGCGTAACATTCAAGGCCCATTCAAGCTCTGTCAGGAGAGCTACCCAAACGCCAAGATATTTGACCGAGTGTCTCCTAAGGGGGAGGTCCGACTGCCACTCGTAGCAGTCTCTGGAGGGATGCAGGGGTACCAAAGTTATTATTATTATTATTATTATTATTATTATGTTTCTTATATAGCGCCTGAATCGACCCCCGAAGGGGTATCTCCGCGCTTGCCTTGGGAACCCGTCCTGGCTTTTCCCTGTGAGATAGCCCCTACAGGGCATCCCCAAGGTGAAAGCCAGGCATCCAGCCGCGGGGGGCCGTTGTGGAGATTAAGCAAGCTTAATGCCCAGAGTTGCAGAGTGTGAACCCATGATTAGCTCAGGCACCGAAGCGAGTGACTTCTCCGGATTGAGGCGGGGTCCAGAGACACGCTCGAAAGCAGAAAGAACCGCCAGGCACCTGGGGCCAGAGCTATCTGGATCTGCCAAATAAAGAAGAACGTCGTCCGCATATAGGGCTCTCTCATCAACCTGGCTCGAGTCCCAGGCCCAACCCCAAAAAGGTGGATCCTGTCGGATGAGTGCCGCCAGGGGTTTCATCTCCAGTGCGAATAAGAGTGGTGAAAGCGGACACCCCTGACGCGTGCCCCTCCAGTTTGAGAACGCCTCAGAAAGCTCCCCATTATGGAGTACACAGGCTCTGGGATTAGTGTAGAGAACTCTGATCAGATGGCGGAACGAGGGACCGAAACCCACCCTGCCCAGCACATCCTGCAGATAATCCCAATTCACCGTATCGAAGGCCTTCTCAAAGTCTATGAAAAGCAGTGCCAAGTACGGGGTTAGGCGACCACTGTGGGCCAGTGCCAGGTGGAGACGACGGATGAAGTGGCGAGTGCCCCTGGCAGGCATGAACCCCCACTGGTCGGGGTGGACCAGGTCTTGCAGGAGGGGTGGGAGTCTGAGCCAAGACAGTGGCGAAAATCTTGATCTCCGTGTTGATCAGTGAGATCGGGCCGTAGTCCGCACAGTTTAGGGAGGGCGGCTGCGTCTTCGCAATAACCACTATCTTGGCGACATCAGACTCGGGCTGGAATGTCCCCGTCTCCGCCACATGGCGGAAAAGGTCCACCAAATGGGGGGCCAAAATATCCTGAAATGCAGTATAGTACTCGAGGGTACACATCCGGACCAGATGTTTTACCGGGGTGTAGGAGCGAGATAGCGTCCTGGATTTCCTCCAGGATGAAGGGGCGGTCCAGATCTTCTGCAGTCTCTTGAGAGAGACACAGCAGTCGGGTACCAGTCCTGTCCAGCAAGTCAGCCAGAGAAGCGCCCGGGGGACAAGTGCTGTAGAGGGTCGCGTAGTAAGCAGCAAAATCTTGTGCTATGGCTGAGGACGTCACTGGAGGACCCCGGTGTTCGAACGGACCTCAGGAATAATACGGTTGACTTTGGGATAGGACACAAGGTTGTGGAGGAGCTTGCCATGCTTATCACCCCATCCATAAATACGAGCAACGGACGAACGCCAAAGCATTTTAGCGGACTAAAACGAGATCCGGCGTATCTCCTCGCACATAGCTGTCAGTTGTCGAGAGGAATCCCCCGGGTCGCTAGTGAGTTGAGCTGCTTCGAGCTGTGTCGCCCGGGATTCTAGCTGGACAAGCTGGGCATCTGCTCTGACCACTTTGCGTGGACGAGTCCCCTGGCCACCCCCAGATAACGACCTTGCCAGCCTCCCACAGCGTCCCCTGGCGAGAGAACCGAGCCCATATTGGTGGAAAAATAGTGACAAAACTCCTGACCAAGTGACTCCACGGTTTGTCGCCAAGTCGCTCGTGGACCCGAGACTGAGGGAGAGTGCTCTGAGATCCCCCTTGGCAATATCGCGGCCCCAGACACCAGCTGGCAGTCTGTGACCAGCATCAGGAGTGAGTGAGTATGATGGGCTGCCGACGTGTGGGTGTATTGTTCCCCACAGGGGTTCCAAACCTGCCACACGTCACAGAGACCTAGGGCCGAGGACCAGCTTGAGAGGATCTTAGCAGAGGTCACACGGGCCCCGGAGGGGATCCCCGTCGTATCACGCAGGGGCTGCAGGACGGCGTTGATATCCCCCCTACTACCGTGAGTCCCTGCCGGAGGGAGGAGGTCACTTGTGTAAGGTGGCGAAGTGTTGGAGACAGGAGTGTAGGGGGAATGTAAAGGCATAGGAGGCTCAAGGGGCGCCCTTTAATGGTTCCCGAGACGGCCACATAACGGCCCAGTGCATCAGTCTCGGCTTTAGCCAGGGAAGCCCTTTCCTAAGTAAAATAGCCAGGCCCCAGGAGCCCCGTGTAAAACCAGAGTGCCATACCCTGTCAAATCCGTAGCAAGCTAGGAAGTTGCATTGTGTACCCAGGAGGTGCGTCTCTTGGAGGAAGAGAATGTCCAGTGTGTGGCGGTGAGCAGCGGGGAGGACAGCTGTGCGCTTAATTTGGTCTAAGAGGCCATTTACATTCCAGGAAAGGATGTGGATAGGTCTAATGAGGGTGTAAGTGATGTAAGGGAATGGGCTGTGGAGGGGCGGATATCTACGTGGGACCTAACCCACTTGGAGGGAAGCACCCACCCCAATCAGAGCTCAGAAACGCGGCCATGAAAAGTCAAGTCAAGTCAATAGATTTGTATAGCGCGCTACATACCCAGAGGGTCTCAAGGCGCTTGAAGAAGGGTGGGGAATTACTTGTCAAATATCCACGTTTTAAGTTGCTTTCTGAATGCTAGGTGGTTCTGAGTAAGGCGAAGGTGAGTGGGAAGTGAGTTCCAGGTTTTAGCTGCAAGGTAGGAGAAGGATCTACCTCCCATGGTGGTTTTGTTGATGCGAGGTACAGTGGCAAGGGCTTGGTTGGAGGATCGTAGCTGGCGGGAGGGGGTGTGAGAAGGACAGTCGTGTGTTGAGGCATTCGGGTCCGATTTCGTAGAGTGCTTTGTGTGCGTGGGGTTAGGAGCCGTAAAGTAATCCTCTTATTGACGGGGAGCCAGTGGAGGTTTTTCAGGTGACCAGAGATGTGTTCTTTACGCGGGATGTCCAATACGAGCCTGGCTGAAGCGTTCTGGATGCGTTGGAGTTTTTTCTGGAGTTTTGCGGTGGTACCGGCGTAGAGGGTGTTTTCCGTAGTCCAGTCGGCTCGTGACCAGAAGCTTGGGTGACCGTTTTTCTAGTTTCGGTGGGGATCCAACGAAATGTTTTTTTGAGCATGCGAAGAATGTTGAAGCAAGATGAAGAAACGGCGTTGACTTGTCTGTTCATCGAGAGTGAGGAATCCAGGATGACGCCCAGGTTCCGTGCGTGGTCCGTCGGGATGGGTGCTTTTCCAAGGGCCTCTGGCCACCAAGAGTCGTTCCAGGCGGAGGGGGAAGTGCCTAGGATGAGGACTTCTGTTTTGTCTGAGTTCAGTTTCAGACGGCTGTGCTTCATCCAGTCGGCTACTTCTTTCATTCCTTCATGCAGGTTGGTTTTGGCAGTGTTAGGGGTCTCTGGTGAGAGATAGGATCAGTTGAGTGTCATCGGCGTAGGAGATGATGTTGAGGTTGTGTTGGCGTGCGATGGCCGCGACGGGCTCATGTATACGTTGAAGAGAGTGGGGCTGAGTGAAGATCCTTGTGGTATGCCGCAGATGACTTCAGTGGCCTCTGACTTGAATGGTGGGAGACGGACTCTCTGGGTTCTTCCGGTGAGGAAAGAAGTGATCCATTCCAGTACTTTTCCTTGGATTCCGACGTTTGAGGCGTTGTAAAAGAGTGCTATGACAGACCGTGTCGAAGGCTGCGGAGAGGTCGAGGAGGATAAGGGCGACTGTGTCACCATTGTCCAGTAGAGTTCGAATGTCGTCTGTTGCTGCGATGAGGGCGGTTTCAGTGCTGTGCTTGGCTCGGAAGCCGGATTGTGAGGAGTCGAGGGATTTGTTGGTTTCGAGGAATGCGGCGAGCTGGTTGTTGACCGCTTTCTCGATGACTTTGGCCGGGAATGGAAGGAGTGAGATAGGGCGGTAGTTTTTGAGTTTCGGTGGGGTCAGCTGTGGGTTTCTTCAGGAGGGCGCTGAGTTCGGCATGTTTCCAGCTTTCCGGGAAGGTTGCGGAGTTGAGGGAGCAGTTGATGACGTCTCGGAGGTGCGGTGCTATAATGGAGTCTGCTTTGTTAAAGATGTAATGTATGTAATGTATGTGTCTGTGGGGATTCCTGAGTGGATAGAGTTCATCAGACGGATGGTGTCCCTCAGTGGAGATTGGCTTTCCAGTCATTGAGGATGTTCAAGGGGGGTGGGGGTCCTGCAGGGGGTTGGGTGGGTTGGTCTACGGGTCGGTTGTCGAAGCTGTTGTGGATGTCTGCAATTTTGTTGTGGAAGAATAAGGCTAGGGAGTCGCAGAGGGCTTGAGAGGGGGTGATGTCGTTGGAGTTGGCTGAGGGGGTTGGTAAATTCCTTGACGATGTTGAATAATTCCTTGCTGTTGTGGGCGTTGTTTGTCTAGTCGGTCCCTTAAAAGCGGCTTTCCGTTCAGCTCCAACTAGCGCCGCCAATGCACCCCGGAACCAGCCTTCTCACACCACAGGCACTGGTGCAGGAGGTCACTCCACGGATCCGGACCTCAGCCCGACCTCCCGTCAGCGGTACAGGCCGTCGCCATCAAGAGGATCGCAGGTGGGTAGGGCGGGGAGGGAGTAGCCAGGGTGCCCGGCCGAGAGTTCAGGCCCGGAGGGCAGGCAGCGAGGGGACCGCCATCCTGACTGAGGAAGGCCGCAAGGAGCAGAGGGCCAGTGAAGGCGACGCGGGCATCAGGAAAGCCCCCAGAGGGATCGAAGCGATGCAGGGAGTCGTCCCTGAGACTTTGGGACGCCGATGGCAGATATTAGTGGGCAGATGAGAGGCGGATGACGGAGGGGGTCCGGAGCACTCTTAGAGTGCGACCGCCATCTTGACGCCTCAAGCCACGCCCCCCCCCCCGAGTTTGCTAGTTTTATAGTTTACGTAGTAGCGGTTAAGTACCATGTTACTATTCTACCCAAGTTTGTGCCCAGTTAATGGGTGCGTTTACAAAACACATGTGCGCCTAATGCACCATAGGCGTTTAGAGGTATTGAACGCATTATAAATCTTGTCATTCAAGAGTAACTGTGTGCTGGTGCGAGTTAACTTGTGTATAATATTTTCCAACGAGTTTTTTGGCTCTGCAGAAAAAAAGTTTTAAAAAGGAGAAATATTCTACGTAGTAGATTCTAACTTTTGTAAGTAGCCTTGAGTTCGAGAGCATCCAGTCAGCACAACAAATTCTACTTAACATAGAAGATTCGGTTCACCAGGCACTATCCTGTGTACATGTGTTTGTCTTGCTACAGAAGATGAGCTATCTGTATAGTTTTCACCACAATATGAGGGGTGTGTGATCTTCAGCACCTTCAGATCATGGTTATATTTAGTAAATAGTGTTTTTTTCACAACTGTTGCATACATTGTACATAGTTCTTAGTGGATTCTGACGTATCTCATGAGAGTTTTTACTGTTTGCAAACAGTGTGGTATAGCATAAACTCCATAGAGACAGGGATGTAGATTTCCTATATCCCAATGCCCAGGACATTGTTCGGGGTCAAGGGCAACAACTTTCCATGTGTATTTTGTCCTTGGGACAAGTAGGCCCAACTACCTGCACCATAAAACCTTTCGCTGCCTGTTTGCAGTGCCACATTATGAATCAGGGAAGGGCACGGTCTACAGTTAAGGTAATATTGATGTCCATATGTAAATGCTGTTCAAACTTGTATTGATGGTTCATCAATTGAAAGCCGTTATTATGGTGAGCCCTCTAAGTAAATGTTGTAAGCTCTGACTGCACTACGGACAGTGGTTCCAGTATAAAAATGTGTACACACGTTTTTAAAGTTTTGCAATATGAGGCTATGTATAATGCTCCCGGAATGCTCCGATTTGATGCAAATAGTTGCAGAAGCTTGAAAGCAAAATTGATTATTCCTTGCTTTCAAAATAAAATGTGCATAAAAAATGAAAGCTGGAAAAACAATATTTCACTAAAGTACTGTAAAATGTCATACCATTGCGTTGCAGCATCATTTGGTAACTTGTATTAATGCATGCTGGTATTTCTCAAAAATATTAATAATGTAAGAATCAGTGTAACCAGTTTCAAAAAGAGTATGGGAACCAAAAATAAACCAGCATTGACAAAGCCAGTAGACCTGAAATTGGTGGTCCGCTTTTTAGTTTTGTCAATGTGTGAATGGTTTTGGCATGGTTTTGTTAAACCTCATTGGTGTGGGAGCTGCTGGGCCCTAAACATTATAACAGCATTGGCAAAAATGGTTTTTGGTCTCAAAAAGCACACACTGCCAAAGTAATTACTGGCACTGAACAAAACTTTGTGTGCCGATATGCTCCTTGCGAGGGGGAAAGCAGCGAGAGAGAGGGGGAAAGCAGCGAGAGAGAGGGGGAAAGCAGCGAGAGAGAGGGGGAAAGCAGCGAGAGAGAGGGGGAAAGCAGCGAGAGAGAGGGGGAAAGCAGCGAGAGAGAGGGGGAAAGCAGCGAGAGAGAGGGGGAAAGCAGCGAGAGAGAGGGGAAAGCAGCGAGAGAGGGGGAAAGCAGCGAGAGAGGGGGAAAGCAGCGAGAGAGGGGGAAAGCAGCGAGAGAGGGGGAAAGCAGCGAGAGAGGGGAAAGCAGCGAGAGAGGGGGAAAGCAGCGAGAGAGGGGAAAGCAGCGAGAGAGGGGGAGAGAGGGGGAAAGCAGCGAGAGAGGGGGAAAGCATGGAGAGGGGGAGAGAGGGGGAAAGCATCGAGAGGGGGAAAGCATGGAGAGGGGGAGAGAGGGGGAAAGCATCGAGAGGGGGAGAGAGGGGGAAAGCATCGAGAGGGGGAGAGAGGGGGAAAGCATCGAGAGGGGGAGAGAGGGGGGAAAGCATCGAGAGGGGAGAGAGGGGGGAAAGCATCGAGAGGGGAGAGAGGGGGGGAAAGCATCGAGAGGGGGAGAGAGGGGGGAAAGCATCGAGAGGGGGAGAGAGGGGGAAAGCAGCGAGAGGGGGGAAAGCAGCGAGAGGGGGGAGAGAGGGGGAAAGCAGCGAGAGGGGGGAAAGCGGAGAGAGGGGGGAAAGCAGCGAGAGGGGGGAAAGCGGAGAGAGGGGGAAAGCAGCGAGAGAGGGGGAAAGAGGGGGAAAGCAGCGAGAGGGGGAAAGAGGGGGAAAGCAGCGAGAGGGGGGAAAGCGGAGAGAGGGGGAAAGCAGCGAGAGGGGGAGGGAGGGAGAGAGGGGGGAAAGCAGCGAGAGGGGGGAGAGAGGGGAAAGCAGCGAGAGAGGGGAAAGAGGGGGAAAGCAGCGAGAGGGGGGATAGCAGCGAGAGGGGGGAAAGCGGAGAGAGGGGGGAAAGCAGCGAGAGAGGGGGAAAGAGGGGAAAGCAGCGAGAGAGGGGGAGAGAGGGGGAAAGCAGCGAGAGGGGGAAAGCAGCGAGAGGGGGAAAGCAGCGAGAGGGGGAAAGCAGCGAGAGGGGGAGAGAGGGGGACAGCAGCGAGAGGGGAGAGAGGGGGAAAGCAGCGAGAGAGGGGGAAAGCAGCGAGAGAGGGGGAAAGCAGCGAGAGAGGGGGAAAGCAGCGAGAGAGGGGGAAAGCAGCGAGAGAGGGGGAAAGCAGCGAGAGAGGGGGAAAGCAGCGAGAGAGGGGGAAAGCAGCGAGAGAGGGGGAAAGCAGCGAGAGAGGGGG